>NC_090393.1:32774246-32829993 GCF_036365525.1 Heterodontus francisci | reverse complement strand
TGCTGTATGTTGGACAACATAGGGCGGCGCAGTGGTTAGCACCGCAGCCTCACAGCTCCAGGGACCCGGGTTCGATTCCGGGTACTGCCTGTGTGGAGTTTGCAAGTTCTCCCTGTGTCTGCATGGGTTTTCTCTGGGTGCTCCGGTTTCCTCCCACAAACCAAAAGACTTGCAGGTTGATAGGTAAATTGGCCATTATAAATTGTCACTAGTATAGGTAGGTGGTAGGGAAATATAGGGACAGGTGGGGATGTTTGGTGGGAATATGGGATTAGTGTAGGATTAGTATAAATGGGTGGTTGATGTTCGGCACAGACTCGGTGGGCCGAAGGGCCTGTTTCAGTGCTGTATCTCTAATCTAATCTAATCTAAAGGGATATAGATAGGTTAAGTGAGTGGGCAAAGATCTGGCAAATGGAGTATAATGTGGGAAAATGTGAAATTGTCCATTTTGGCAGGAAAAATAAAAACAAAGTGATTCCTGACAACGCTGGCCAGCGCTGACGTCATCAGGCTGCACCGCGGTGCGCACATGCGCAGACGGTCTCCTGCTCTCTGCGCATGCGCTGCGTTCCGGTTTGCCAGGACCAGTTTGCGCGTGCGCTGGTGATGTCATCGCGTTACGTCGTCTTCCTCGAGCAACACGCCAGGTTGGCCTCTGCGCATGCACTTCATGCAACGCCACCGGATATTCACGCATGCGTCAAAGCTTCGGCGCGAGTTTTTGAAAGTGGAAGGAGGAGAGGTTTCGTCGGGCATTTTCTCGCAATTATTTAGTCGTTTTGGAGATTTGCTTCATTTTTATTAGACAGAGGAGTTTGTTCCAAGGTAAGTTGCTCTGAAAACATTTCCATTGTCTGGGGCACTGCATGTGCTGCAGTCCCTGTTGTAAGTTGCTGTGTGCAGGCAGTACATGTGCTGCAGTCCAGCGAACAACCTTCCATCTAAACGGTCACTTTCGTTTTTGTGACGTTTCAATCGAGTGCATTCTGTATTTCTTATCTCATCTCATGTATCCCGTGTGGTCCCTTAATAGCCTTCCTGAACATATGCCTGCCTGTTCAAAGCTCCACTTCCCCCACCTGCGGTACCCTCTCCTTGCTGTTCAGTTACACAGTCACCTGTTCCTGCACCCATCCAAGCAGTGCACATGGACACACAGCCACGTGTTCCTGCACCCATCCAAGCAGTGCACATGGACACACAGCCACCTCATGCAGTGTCCAGTGGTAGCACAAATGTAAAGGCTCTTGCTGCATACACAACTGGTGAGGTGGGAGTGCAGCCACACCGTTCTCCATTCTGTGTTGCTTTAAGGATAAGGTAGGTAAGAGTGAAAGAAATTGATGGTGATGCTGATAGTAGTAGGCAGGATTAAAAGGGAGCGTATGGGAAGGCGCAGAAGTAGCATAACCACTAGCAGGGAACAGCTGGGCTAAATGGCCTGCTTTATGTTCATAATCCAAAAGAAATGTGTTTCTTTTTCCAGCACCCTCACATCATTCATGTTTTCCCTGAGAGCAGCATGGAACCATCACGAGATAGGGGCGGTTACATCATCCTGACTCCGACAGCTGAGGTGGGTACTAAGTGATTCATTGGCGGTGTTATCAGTACATGCCTATACTGCAGAACATAAAGCATGCGCAACAGTAATTTCATTGGAGGGAGGGAAGCTCTGACACTCCTGTTCTTTCCTTATTCCTTTTCATGGAAAACGTGCCCTTGAGAAAACAATCCTTGAGACGTAAGGACGGCATTCAAGCAAAGGAGGCAGTGCAGGAGAGGACGCGAGGATGTGCTGATTCTTGCATCTGAGTTGGGTAATAAGTGCTTCATTGGCGACGTTATCAATTGGTGCCTTCACTGCAGAACTTAAAAAGGTGCGCACAACAGTAATTTCAGTGGATGGAGGGAGGCAAGCTCTGACTCTGATTTGCTTTATTTCTTTTCATGTAAAACATGCCGTCGAGAAAACAATCCTTGAGACTTAAGGTCAGCATTCAAGCAACGAAGGCAACTGGATCATGCTGCGGAGCTGCTCATGATGTGGAAAGGAACATTGCATTTATGGATGAATTGGGAGTGCACATTGGGATGCGCTTGGGGAACATTCACCAAGAATAGACTGAGCTCAGACTCTTGTGACTTTGCCTTCTTCACAGTAGTGGAATAGAGAGCCAAGCGTTCATTCACCACAAGGCTCTCCAGGAACAATCTCTTTAGCTGTGCATAGCAGAGACTCGGCCTGTCTGTCTAACGGGAATGCTGGACACAACACTCATGTATCCATGCACAGCAGTTCCTCGGATGCTTAATGAACTTAATAAAATTTCTCAATAATTAAAACCAGAATTGTTGAGGTTTTGTTTTGGATGCTATTTCCCTGACTTTGCAACTGCACTTCAGAAATTCAACTGTGGCGGAGGGGTGGAGGTGACGAGGCGGCGAGGCGACGAGGGGGGAGGGGACGAGGCGACGAGGGGGGAGGGGACGAGGCGACGAGGGGGGAGGGGTGGGGAGAGGGAGCATGCAAAAGGCAGGGACCAGACAATTGCAATGCCTGAAGTATTGTTGAGAAGTAGGGGAGAAAGCAACTGGGTAGTGGAGAAAGCAACTGGATTGGGCATCCGCAGCTGGAGGGAATGGCTGAATGGAGAGGGCCGGAAGCGAGAGGCCGTAGAGAGCCGCGGGGAGCGAGCGGCCGAAGACCTTGGTGTCACTGGGTGCAGGGACTGGCCGGTGAGTCTTTTGCTGTTGTGTTTATGGCGCATGCACAGAAAAATGCACTCCTCTTCCGCTCCGCTGCTCCCCCCCCCCCCACTCTTTCCCACCCCCGCCCTCCCCCACCCTCTTCCCCCCCTCCCCCAGTTTTCCCCCCTCCCTCACCCCACCCCCCCCTCCGCTGCTCTCAGCGCTGGTCTCCCCGGACCACTCCACTCTCTCACTCCGGCCATTGTGTGCTGCCACAGGTTGCCTCTGTGTGATTCTTTGACCAGCGCCATCTTTGGTCCTGGCAGCTGCTACAGTCGCAAGCTGTGACGTTTTAGTGGCACATGCTGTATTTGCGCATGTGCCAAAACAGCGCCACCTACCGATAGCATTATCAACAAATGCAGTCAAATAAAAAAGCATATTATCAAAATGGTGAGAGATTGCAGAGCTCTAAGATGCAGAAGGATCTGGCTGTCCTAGTGCATGAATCGCAAAACGTTAGTATGCAGGTTCAACAAGTCATTAGGAAAGCTAATAAAATGTTATTGTTTATTGTGAGGGGATTGAATACAAAAGTAGGGAGGTTATGCTTCAGATATACAGGACATTGGTGAGACCACATCTGGAGTACTGTGTACAGTATTGGTCTCCTTATTTAAGGAAGGATGTAAATGCGTTGGGAGCAGTTCAGAGAAAGGTTTACTGGACTAACAGCGGGAATGGGCGGGTTGTCTTTAGGAGGAAAGGTTGGCCAGGCTAGGCTTGTATTCCCTGCAGTTTAGAGGAGTAAGAGGTAACTTGATTGAAACATATAAGATCCTGAGGGGTCTTGACAGGGTGGATGTGGAAAGGATGTTTTCTCGTGGGAGAATCTAGAACTGGGGGGGGGTGGGGCGGGGCGGGGGGTCACTGTTTAAAAATAAGGGGTCGCTCATTTGAGAGGTGAGGAGAATTTTTTTCTCTCAGAGGGTCATTAGTCTTTGGAACACTCTTCTTCAAAAGGCAGTGGAAGCAGATTCTTTGAATATTTTAAAGGCAGAGGTAGATTCTTGATATGCAAGGGGGTGAAAGGTTATCGGAGGGAGGCAGGAATCCGGTTGAGGTTGCAATCAAATCAGCCATGACCTTGTTGAATGGCAAAACAGGCTCGAGGGGCCAAGTTGCCTGCTCCTGCTTTGTATGTTCATATCAACAGCAAAAATATAATAGACATATGTTTTCAAGCAGCTGAAGGGTTGTTCTAGCCAATTGGAAAATATTTTCAATAGCTTCCAACAGCGATCCTCAACATTCAGGTTTCTATCTGCCTGGAGTTGTTTGTGTGTGAATTAAAGTTTTCCAGCAGCAATTACACACTTGTTTCACACAATCCATGTGTGCCTACTGACAAATCTCAGATTCCCTCACGCTCAACTCGAAGGGATGCAAGCAAATTGCTTGTGTAACAGTAAATATGAAAAAGGACTGCTTTGAATGCAACTCAGGAACTGCTTTTAGCTTTAGCATCTTCAACCTAAATTTATTTTTCAGAGCAGTGTTTTCAAATTTTTGCGTGTGAAAGATGCCCTACAAATACAGACACTCCTGGGTATACTCCATCCCAATTTCCAAAAGATAATTTCAGTTACTCAAAGTAAAACAGTACAATATTTGCAGGAGACATTGATTGAAACCTTCATACATATCTTTTTCACTTCTAGACTTCACATTTTCCTGGTCCACTTCACATTCTTCACTCTCCATACACTTCAGCTTATTCAAAACTCTGCTGCCAATATCCTACCCTGCACCAAGTCCTACTCATCCATTATCCTCCTGATTGTTATTGGCTTTGGTTACCCAATGCTTTAAATTTACTATTCTTATATTTAAATTGCTCCAGCCATACACGCACCTTCTGATCGCTGTGGTAGTTACATAGGCCTGACGCACTGAATTTCCTTCCTAAACCTCTCTGCCTGTCCATCTCCTTAGAAACCCTCCTTTGAATTCACTTCTTTGACTATGCCTCTGGTGACCGCTCCCAATCCTTCCTCTGATTCAGCATTTGCTTTCCTCATGTCGGAAGCACCTTTGGAAGTTTTTCTATATTAAACAAGCTATACAAATTCAAATTGTTATGGTTGTGGTATTCAATATTAGAAACAACTAGTGAATCACTAAATAGAGAAATCTAACAACCTTGCAGAATCAGTGGGGTCCTCTTGTTAACTCCCATAGACATTAGTGCAGGGACAAAATATGAAAAATGAACAATACCAATTCATCAAATTCTTCCAGCTTTAAATGTAATCTCTACATCTTATCCAGTTTTAACCTGGCAGAAATTGATTGAAATAAATACAAGAAATGCTGGAACCACTCAGCAGGTCTGGCAGCATCTGTGGAAAGAGAAGCAGAGTTATCGTTTCGGGGCAGTGGCCCTTCTTCGGAACCGAAGCATTTCTTGTATTTATTTCAGATTTCCAGCATCAGCAGTATTTTGCTTTTAGAAATTGATTGATATTAGAATACAAATTTTCTTCATAAGAAAATCTGAAACGATTAGTGTGATATAAACCGATGGATAGCTTACAATGGAAATGTATGACACTACATAGAATATACAGATCAAAAACAGGCCATTCGGCCCAACTCGTCTGTGCTGGGATACATACTCCATAAGGGTATCCTCCCATTCCATCTCTCTCATTTCAACCTTTAAGATCATCTTTCTATTCCCTTTTCTCTCATGTACTCATTTAGTTTCCTTTTGAAAGCATCCAAGCTATTTACCTCAACTACTTCCTGTGGTAGCGAGTTCCACATTCTAACTAAGTGAAGAAAAAAGCCTATGCGGTACATCTGAAATAAAAACAGAAAGTGCTGGAAGTACTCAGCAGGTCAGGCAGTATCTGTAGAGAGAAAAACAGAGCTAACATTTCACGTCTGTGACCTATTGTAGCTGAACACATCCAGCATTTTCTGTTTTTATTTGTATTTAAGGCTCCTAACTTTGGACTTTTTCAAAAGTGGAAACACTCTCTCCACATTTACACTGTCCAATCCATTCATAATTTTAAAAACCTCCATCAGATCTCTTCCAAGTCTTTTCTTTTCTTAAAAAAAGCCCCAATCTGTTCAATCTTTCAATAGTTGTAATCTCTTAGTTTTGGTACCATTCTTGTAAATCTTTTTTTTTTACACGTTCTCCAGTGCTTCAATGTGCTTTTTATAGTATAGAGGCCAAAACTGCGCACAGTACTCCAAGTGCAGCCTGACTGGGATCAAAACTTCACTTTTTAATTCTATACCCCTAGAAAAAAACTCCAATGCTTTTTGGCATTTTTAATTGCTTTGTTGATCTGCGATGCTCCTTTTAATAATTTGTTCACCTGTATCCCTAGATCCCTTTGCTTATCTACCCCATTCAGTTTCTTAATTTCTAAAGCATAGGTGACATTTTCATTTTTCCTACCAAAAAGTGCATTACCTCACATTTATCTATGTTAAAGTACATTTGCCACTTAAGTGCCTATTCTGCAAATTTTCCAGTGGTCATCTTGTATTATGTTGCTAACACTTCCTTAGTGTTAGCTATATCCTCCAGTTTGGTATCATCTGCAAACTTTGATATTGAGTTACTTGTTCCTAAGTCCTTGGTAAAAATAGCCATCTCATTTTAACATTTTCTGGAACAGCTTGGTTGGTGCTCAGTTTCTGAATGAAGGAAAAAGCAGTTAGATTTATCTCAACATTCCAAAAATAGCCTGTTCACACAATCAATACAGTCCCCACCACTTAAAACGTTCACATTTAAAATGGGACATTTCTATTAACAAGGTTTCTGGTTATAAGTGCTCATTTTCTTTTGGGCAGAAATAGTTGTGCTTACTCATTCACACCTTGTCAAGGTGCACTGAATACAATGACAAATATAAATCTGTAAATAACATCGTTAATTTTCAATTACCTTTTGTGTACTTAAACCTTTCTAGTCTCCCCAAAGAGTGTGGGATTACGGTTTGTACTAAAGCACTGAATGCAGTTTCAATAAAACTGCAGGTCAGTGCGGAGCAGGAAACAACTGGGCAAAAGGTCACTACACAGAAGGAACATTCTTGTATGTAGTAATAGTGGTACTATTACTACTATCCCAACCATCTCAAATAGCAGGCAAATCACGTTCATCTGAATGTGCACATTATAAGCAGTGCGGACTGTAATACTTTTATGTCGTCTACGTTACAATAGTGAATACACTTCAAAAAGTACTTAGCTGGCCGTAAATCGCGTGCATCATCCTTTGGTCATAAAAGATGCTATATAAATGCCAAGTTCTTTCTTTAGTCTACGTTAGCAATGTCAAGAAAACTACCTTTTGCATATGAAGGAACACAAGTTTTGATAAGGGACTGTGTTTTTGATAAGAAGGGGAGATAAACTTGAGCATTTGTGAAGAGTGGATTCTAAAAGGTAGAGATAAAAAAATTGTGCCTGAACTCGCTGGAATGGCAAGTTTGGCAACACTAGAGTTTGGCCTTAGAAGAACAAAGGCAGCCAGCATATTGGAACATCATCACCTGCAAGTTCCCCTCCAAGGCACACAACATCCTGACTTGGAACTATATTGCTATTCCTTCCCTGCACTGGGTCAAAATCCTGGAACTGCCTCTCTAACATAACTGTGGGTCTACGTACCAACTGCTCAAGGGTAATTTGGGAGGAGCAATAAATGCTGGCCTTGCCAGCGATGCTTACATCCCATGAACAAATAAAAAAAACACACATCGTTATTTTGTCTTTTCAGCTCCCCATTCATATCCATCCATATCCATGCCCAAATTTGCTGGATCAATCCATCTATGGCGTGATAACGTCGATGGCAAATAAGGGACATCATGGATGGCACAGCCATTGACTTAGCACACAGACCAACCACATAGCACTATAAATAAATGGGAACAAATGGCATAAGTCAAATTGAGGTATAGCACCGGGAAGTAATTGAACTGCAACTTCTGTAATCAACCTAAATCAACTTTTAAGTTAATTACAGTTAAAAAAAACTTTTTAAAAGCTATAAAAAGTAATCTCAAGTGTCCGCATATGCCCCATGAGTGTTTACCTGATACTCCGACTTTTCATGTGAAAGCAATCCTCAGTTGGGCATCATAGACATTTAGCACACATATCAAATGATAACCCTTTCCTCTTGACAAAAGTAACAGGTTCATCAAGCAGAGCCTTCAGCGGCATTTGATTCCCATAGTCTCCGATGCCCCGGAGGAGACAGCAATCATGTAGAAGTTGTGCAGAGGACACATCGTATTTAATGAAGTCAGATGCCATGTGGAAGATAGCATATGTCACCTGTTGAATGCAGGTCCTGACAGCTCTTTGACTGATGTTAAAGAGGAATCCAGTGTGTAACTGGAAGGAATCAGTGCCATGAAAACTGAGGGCTGTTGTCACCTCTGTTGCCACTGATAGGCCCTAGAGAAGGAGATTTGTAGATATAGGTCTTTGTGGTGAATCTCACATTAGGTGGCTATGCTTCCTTGCTGAAGCACAGTCTACGCACGCAAAGCTCCTCTGTTAGTGCCTTAAATGATATCTTCTCCCCGTACACCCTCTGTGGGGGCTGGTAGTAGCTAATTTGGTACAGTGTCCGTCTAAGGTGCCTGCTCACTCAGCTCCTCCTCCAGGTCATCCATAATAATTAGTAACAGGGGAATGCCCGGTGGATAGGCCATTACAATGCTTTCACCTTCCTTACACATAGAAATGGTGAGGGCTCTGAAAGTAATTGCCTTCAGACATTAACAGCATTCTGAATGGCACAGCTAGCAAGAATAAACTGCCAAAATTCAAGATTTAGGTCAGTATTATGGCACAAATTTAGGCCTGTTATTGATGTTTTTGGGTACATAACTTTAGTGAATATTCCACTTATTTTGTGTGAATTAACATTTTCTTCATGCAGATTTCAAGATTTACAGGAGTAGATTTATTCATCAGCATTGTCCAAACTTCTCGTCTTAATGTGCTATGCTGTAAGAGTATCATGGATCCTATACAAAAGAATTCCAATATAAAACACCAGATTCAATTTACAATATTAAACTGTCGCTAGAAAACTGAATTAAAAATGTACAAGCATTTTACGTCAATTGCAATTCACTCCTCATTCTACTAGATATTCTATAAAAATATTAAATTTAATTTTGCATAATTATTGTTATTCATTTTATAAACTATTCCCTAAGCTAACCATCTTATTTACAGCAAATCATAATGTTAAATATAGTATTTATGTACATTTGCCAACACCTTGTAAATGTATTTATGTAGCCTTAGGTTAACGACTCATCCAAAAGACAGCACCTCAAACAGTGCAATACCGCACAATTATCAGTCTTACGTTATGTGCTCAGATCTCTGGAATACAGCTTGAACCCACAATTTTCTGACTCAGAGGCAAGAGTGCTTAAACTGTGCCAAGTTGGGCACAAATAAATTAACCGAAGTTATGCATTTAAAATGGGGATTGAATTACATCTGAATCCCCTCGTACAATTCTCCCCCACTCTATCAAGCTTCACCTGAAGTCTACACTTGGTCTGACTGTAGGTTAACATTTTAGATGTCGATAAGAGTACCGACCTTAATGGTATTGATAAAACAGTCACACGGCAAAGATTAGTGGCTGAAGATGTGAAAGGGTCTCCTAGGCTATATCAGCAATGCTTATAATATATAAATATTTGCTGCATTTCAACATAATTTGGAAGCTCCACTGTATCTTTGGCTGTGAATACCCCAATAGGTATTTTCAAAGTTTACAATAAACTCATACTAAGTTATATAAAATAAGATCTATAGCTATTGTGACAAAGGGCTCAAAATTAAAGGCCGCCCAAGTTAATAATTCCCCTTTTCTCCCACAATACATTAAGCCACTGGAGAAAGCACAAAGTGAAGCCCCCAGTAGCCAACTTTGGCATTTCAGATAAATTTGTAGGAACACACTTGTTTACTGCGTCAACTAGGGCATTCTATTAAAGAATGAGTGGACGAAGCGGGGAAAGAAATTTTTTCATAAGTGTTTATAAACCTTCTTTTGAAAGGCAAAATGCAGATCCCACTAAAACTGATCCTTATAAATCAAGTAATACACATTTACTTTCTTCAGTAAATTGTTGTTTCCAGCAGAGACAATGTTAAGTAGGGTTTAGCTATTTTAAAAATTAAGATGTTTCATGTAAATGTCAATTTTTTTGCAAAGATCTATTTTAACACACCAACAGCTCCCAGATTTATTCAGCAAAACCAATGAACATTAAGTCCAATGTACCATTTAATGGCAACAGCTCGTGGCACAACACCTTGACAGCATTTTCCAGATCATCTTCCTTTCTATTTTAAGGAATTTTAATTCCCTACCGTACGCTTTAGGTTTCCTCAAAATCAGCTACAATTTTCAAACGTGCTGTCAAAACAATTCCACAAGACTCCTCCAATGGATCATTTTGGTTTGCCTTGTGACTGTCAGAGCCATACAGGCTGTGTCAGGTTTGTTGACCTCAGCCAGGGTGGCAGTATTCGTTGCTATAAATGCAGTTTAAGGCATTAGAATTTAAAAAATACATGTTGAGTTAACGTAAAATCTTCAAGCAGAACTGTCCCTTTAATACACTGCATGCTTTCAAATCTTGACTGGGACACAAAATCATGTTAATGCATCTTCACAGCAATAAAGTCCTGTAACCTTATTTTTTTCAATTCAAACCTAGTGTAAACAAAACCTATTCAGTATCTGTATAAAAAACTTTGAATGGACTTAATGGAGTAAGCCATTGGGTCAGATAAATTAATTGCAATCCATCTCTCAGCATTCAGGATTCAAAAAGACAATTAAGATAATCTCTGCAACAAAATACCCATTCTTTTAGCAATAACCCAAACCAACACCATGCAAAAATAAATCACACATGGCTATCTGCTGACAACTACTCGACAAGATCAAAGGAAATGAGGAATAGTTGAGTAAATCATCAGCTTAAGAAGTATCATGGCAAGTAGGGTCAAAGACTATACAAGCAGGTGTTCAACAGTGCAGTTTTAAGTTACATAGGGTAGAGGAAAGCAGAGTTGAAGGAAGGTAAGGAGATGTAGGCAGTGACATGTAGGCTTGTTAATCAATCATTGAAACTATAGGAATGGAGAGGCCACAGAAAAGGTGAGGTCGAGGAGAGAATCACAAGCATGGGTAGGAGAGTTTACAAAAAAGGAGGAATTGAGAGAGGCCATCCAAGAGAGAGAGACTTGCAGGGCTATGGGGATCAAGCCGGGGAGTGGGACTGACTGCATTGCTCCATAGAGAGTTGGCATGGATTCGATGGGCCGAATGGCCTCTTTTTGTGCTGTAGGTGGCTCTACAATTACAATGCCACAGTGGGAAGAAGGGAGGTTATCTCAGGGAGATACGTAGGATAGGGTTTAAGACGGGTAATAAACAAGAATGTTAAGAGAGGCGCGAGTCATGGAACTTCAAAAAGGGCCAGCTTCAAATGTACAGGATTCAAAAATCAGAAGCCCAAATGATAACTGGTACATAAAACTGGCGAGTGACACAAGTAGCTTACAAATACACCCTCGCTAATATTCCACTGTGAGCTTAAGAAAAACACCTAGAAACACGAGTGTAAGGATCAGCAAGTGATTTTTTTTTCCATATTCAGTAACTGAGCATTCATTTTTTTTTTAGTACCTGCATTTCTCACACTTAACAGTGTAACAAGGTTCATGGTCAACTGCATTTCTCATGATATCATCTACTTGATGCAAATGGAGCATTCAGTGCATTCAGTGGCGCAGCGATGGCGCTCGCTAGCGATCTTGGAAAAACTCAACACACAAAGATCTAGTCATCTCTGTGGCATGGACTTTCCCTTTCCTGAAGTTAGTTTGAATTTGGCACCTAGTCAAGGGTATCATCGGGTGTCCAGCAGTGATGCCATCAAACAGGGTAAGCAGCTTATCACATTGAAGAATTCTCAGATAGCAAACCAGGAAGTAAAATGCAATAAAAGCAAAATACTGCAGATGCTGGAAAACTGAAATAAAAACAAGAAATGCTGGAATGCAATGATTATCCTTCACTTTCAAATAAGTTTTACAGAGAGTGAAATAATTGGGACATACACAAGGGATTAATTTAAAAGCTGAAATATCAATTCTAAAAAAATTAAAATGTGGATTTTATCACAATGGAGAAATTTGACATTCTACAAATATAAAGTTACTCTTTCAAAGCCAGAAAGGGTTTTCAACAGTATTTTTGAAGTTAGTATGCCACTAAAAACCCAGTTACACCTTATTCAACAAGGTGTAACTTTTCCAAGGGTTTTTACAGTGAGACTGATAGCGTAAAGAGCAAGTTCTCCTCAATTCAGTGATTTCTAATCGATTATAGTATGGTTGAGGGGGCGGGGACGTGAAATTCAACAGCACACCCTATGGAAAAGCGTAGAATTGCTAACAGCAATTTTCAGTTTCAGAGGGTTATGACAGCAAACGCTGACAGTTTCACCATCATTACTACCACTAAATCCAGGCATTTAAGATCTATTTAGCAGACATTGTATTTACCAAATGACACTGTACTTGCATAAACAATCAACTTTGTTGTTTTCGCCTCAATAGTTTAAACAGGTGCAAGATCCATACAGACCTCAATACAAAAAAATGATATCCACTTAGAAAATTATCTATTGTATGCAGTCTCGAAGACAATTTCTTGTAAAAATAATGTTCTAACAGTCTTCACGATTTACACAAATCCTCCAGTTCAAAATGTTCCCTTAGCACATTAGAACATGCAGGTACTCACTATACATCCTCATAGGCAGCTCACAAACATTATTGACAGAAGATTGGCCACAAGCAGCTGTCTACTTTTTAATTTGGAAAATGTTGTGTCCCATAAGACCAGAGGAGGAGGACAATTAGAAACAGATATTCCTCCTTCTCATACACCTGCTGCTCAATGAGATCAATTTCCAGCACATCCTCCCTCTTAACCTCAACCTGTTCAAGCAAACTTTTTGCAGCGGCGACAGGGAGAGCGAGGTGGCAGCTGGGTAAGTGAGTTTACAACTTATATAAACTTACCTTTTTGTTTCGGCAGTTTCTTTTTGCAGCGGCGACAGGGAGAGCGAGGTGGCAGCTGGGTAAGTAAGTCCTATATATTTGGGCAGCGGCTGAACCCGAGACACTACACCTGTAGTGTCTCCCACCCGCCCTCCTCCTTTAACCAAAAAAAAAAGGACTCGGTGGTGTGCAGATAAGGGAAGGCCTTTTCTATTTCTTTTTTTTCTCGTGTGATTGGTAAAAACTTTTCGTTCCTTTTTCATTTATCTAAGTTAAGACTAAGTTAAGCTTAAGATTAAAAATGGCAGGAGATCTCAGACCCGTGTTATGCTCCTCTTGCTCAATGTGGGATCTCAGGGACACGGCTGATGTCCCTGACTCCTTCATGTGCTGGAAATGTGTCCAGCTGCAGCTCTTGTTAGACCGCATGACGGCTCTGGAGCTGCGGATGGACTCACTTTGGAGCATCCGCGATGCTGAGGAGGTTGTGGATAGCACGTTTAGCGAATTGGTCACACCGCAGATTAGGATTGCTGAGGGAGAAAGGAAATGGGTGACCAAAAGGCAGAGAAAGAGCAGGAAGGCAGCGCAGGTGTCCCCTGCAGTCATCTCCCTCCAAAACAGGTATACCGTTTTGGATACTGTTGAGGGAGATGGCTCACCAGGGGAAGGCAGCAGTAGCCAGGTTCATGGCACCGTGGCTGGCTCTGCTGTTCAGAAGGGCGAGAAAAAGAGTGGAAGGGCTATAGTCATAGGGGATTCGATTGTAAGGGGAGTAGATAGGCGGTTCGGTGGTCGAAAACGAGACTCCCAAATGGTATGTTGCCTCCCAGGTGCACGGGTCAGGGATGTCTCAGATCGGCTGCAGAACATTCTGAAGGGGGAGGGTGAACAGCCAGTTGTCGTTGTGCACATAGGCACCAATGATATAGGTAAAAAACGGGATGAGGTCCTACAAGCAGAATTTAGGCAGTTAGGAGCCAAGTTAAAAAGTAGGACCTCAGAGGTAGTAATCTCAGGATTGCTACCAGTGCCACGTGCTAGTCAGAGTAGAAATGAAAGAATAGTCAGGAAGAATGCGTGGCTTGAGAGATGGTGCAGGAGGGAGGGGTTCAGATTTTTGGGATATTGGGACCGGTTCTGGGGGAGGTGGGACTATTACAAATTGGACGGTCTATACCCGGGCCGGACTGGAACCAATGTCCTTGGGGGTGCTTTTTCTAACGCTGTTGGGGAGGGTTTGGTTTAAACTAATGTGGCAGGGGGATGGGAACCAAATGAGGAGGTCAGTGGACAGTAAGGAGGTAGTAACTAAAGCCTGTAAGGAACTAGATAATGAAGTCAGCATGACTAAGGGAAAGAGTAGGCAGGGAGCAGATGATGAACGCAAAGGGACTGGTGGTCTGAGGTGCATTTGTTTTAATGCAAGAAGTGTAGTAGGTAAGGCAGATGAACTTAGGGCTTGGATTAGTACCTGGGAGTATGATGTTATTGCTATTACTGAGACTTGGTTGAGGGAAGGGCACGATTGGCAACTAAATATCCCAGGATATCAATGCTTCAGGCGGGATAGAGAGGGAGGTAAAAGGGGTGGAAGAGTTGCATTACTGGTCAAAGAGGATATCACAGCTGTGCTGAAGGAGGGCACTATGGAGGACTCGAGCAGTGAGGCAATATGGGCAGAACTCAGAAATAGGAAGGGTGCGGTAACAATGTTGGGGCTGTACTACAGGCCTCCCAACAGCGAGCGTGAGATAGAGGTACAAATATGTAAACAGATTATGGAAAGATGTAGGAGCAACAGGGTGGTGGTGATAGGAGATTTTAATTTTCCCAACATTGACTGGGATTCACTTAGTGTTAGAGGTCTAGATGGAGCAGAATTTGTAAGGAGCATCCAGGAGGGTTTTCTAGAGCAGTATGTAAATAGTCCAACTCGGGAAGGGGCCATACTGGACCTGGTGTTGGGGAATGAGCCCGGCCAGGTGGTTGAAGTTTCAGTAGGTGACTACTTTGGGAATAGTGATCACAATTCCGTAAGTTTTAGAATACTCATGGACAAAGATGAGAGTGGTCCTAAATGAAGAGTGCTAAATTGGGGGAAGGCCAACTATACCAAAATTCGGCAGGAGCTGGGGAATGTAGATTGGGAGCAGCTGTTTGAAGGTAAATCCACATTTGATATGTGGGAGGCTTTTAAAGAGAGGTTGATTAGCGTGCAGTAGAGACATGTTCCTGTGAAAATGAGGGATAGAAATGGCAAGATTAGGGAACCATGGATGACAGGTGAAATTGTGAAACTAGCTAAGAGGAAAAAGGAAGCATACATAAGGTCTAGGCGGCTGAAGAAAGACGAAGCTTTGGAAGAATATCGGGAATGTAGGACCAATCTGAAACGAGGAATTAAGAGGGCTAAAAGGGGTCATGAAATATCTTTAGCAAACAGGGTTAAGGAAAATCCCAAAGCATTTTATTCATATATAAGGAGCAAGAGGGTAACTAGAGAAAGGATTGGCCCACTCAAGGTCAAAGGAGGAAAATTATGCATGGAGTCAGAGAAAATGGGTGAGATTCTAAACGAGTACTTTGCATCGGTATTCACCGAGGAGAGGGACATGACGGATGTTGAGGTTCGGGATAGATGTTTGATTACTCTAGGTCAAGTCGGCATAAAGAGGAAGTAAGTGTTGGGTATTCTAAAAGGCATTAAGGTGGACAAGTCCCCAGGTCCGGATGGGATCTATCCCAGGTTACTGAGGGAAGCGAGAGAGGAAATAGCTGGGGCCTTAACAGATATCTTTGCAGCGTCCTTAAACACGGGTGACTATATCTCCAACACAGAAGTCCTTGAAGCGGCCAACATCCCCAGCTTATACACACTACTGAGTCAGCGGCGCTTGAGATGGCTTGGCCATGTGAGCCGCATGGAAGATGGCAGGATCCCCAAAGACACATTGTACAGTGAGCTCGCCACTGGTATCAGACCCACCGGCCGTCCATGTCTCCGTTATAAAGACGTCTGCAAACGCGACATGAAATCGTGTGACATTGATCACAAGTCGTGGGAGTCAGTTGCCAGCATTCGCCAGAGCTGGCGGGCAGCCATAAAGACAGGGCTAAATTGTGGCGAGTCGAAGAGACTTAGTAGTTGGCAGGAAAAAAGACAGAGGCGCAAGGGGAGAGCCAACTGTGCAACAGCCCCAACAAACAAATTTCTCTGCAGCACCTGTGGAAGAGCCTGTCACTCCAGAATTGGCCTTTATAGCCACTCCAGGCGCTGCTTCACAAACCACTGACCACCTCCAGGCGCGTATCCATTGTCTCTCGAGATAAGGAGGCCCAAAAGAAAAAAGAAACACGGGTGAGGTCCCGGAGGACTGGAGAATTGCTAATGTTGTCCCCTTGTTTAAGAAGGGTAGCAGGGATAATTCAGGTAATTATAGACCAGTGAGCCTGACGTCAGTGGTAGGGAAGCTGCTGGAGAAGATACTGAGGGATAGGATCTATTCCCATTTGGAAGAAAATGGGCTTATCAGTGATAGGCAACATGGTTTTGTGCAGGGAAGGTCATGTCTTACCAACTTAACAGAATTCTTTGAGGAAGTGACAAAGTTGATTGATGAGGGAAGGGCTGTAGATGTCATATACATAGACTTCAGTAAGGTGTTTGATAAGGTTCCCCATGGTAGGTTGATGGAGAAAGTGAAGTCACATGGGGTCCAGAGTGTACTAGCTAGATGGATAAAGAACTGGCTGGGCAACAGGAGACAGAGAGTAGCAGTGGAAGGGAGTTTCTCAAAATGGAGACGTGTGACCAGTGGTGTTCCACAGGGATCCGTGCTGGGACCACTGTTGTTTGTGATATACATAAATGATTTGGAGGAAAGTACAGGTGGTCTGATTAGCAAGTTTGCAGACGACACTAAGATTGGTGGAGTAGCAGATAGTGAAGGGGACTGTCAGAGAATACAGCAGAATATAGATAGACTGGAGAGTTGAGCAGAGAAATGGCAGATGGAGTTCAATCAGGGCAAATGCGAGGTGATGCATTTTGGAAGATCCAATTCAAGAGTGAACTATACAATAAATGGAAAAGTCCTGGGAAAATTGATGTACAGAGAGATTTGGGTGTTCAGGTCCATTGTTCCCTGAAGGTGGCAACGCAGGTCAATAGAGTGGTCAAGAAGGCATTAGGCATGCTTTCCTTCATCGGATGGGGTATTGAGTATAAGAGTTGGCAGGTCATGTTACAGTTGTATAAGACTTTGGTTCGGCCACATTTGGAATACTGCGTGCAGTTCTGGTCGCCACATTACCAAAAGGATGTAGATGCTTTGGAGAGGGTGCAGAGGAGGTTCACCAGGATGTTGCCTGTTATGGAGGGCGCTAGCTATGAAGAGAGGTTGAGCAGATTAGGATTATTTTCATTAGAAAGACGGAGGTTGAGAGGGGACCTGATTGAGGTGTACAAAATCATGAGAGGTATAGACAGGGTGAATAGCAAGAAGCTTTTTCCCCCAGAGTGGGGGATTCAATTACTAGGGGTCACGAGTTCAAAGTGAGAGGGGAAAAGTTTAGGGGGGATATGCGTGGAAAGTTCTTTACGCAGAGGGTGGTGGGTGCCTGGAACGCGGTGCCAGCGGAGGTGGTAGACGCGGGCACGATAGCATCTTTTAAGATGTATCTAGACAGATACATGAATGGGCAGGAAGCAAAGAGATACAGACCCTTAGAAAATAGGCGACAGGTTTAGATAGAGGATCTGGATCGGCGCAGGCTTGGAGGGCCGAAGGGCCTGTTCCTGTGCTGTAATTTTCTTTGTTCTTTGTTCTCATGCATACTAAGGAAACCCAGCTTAACTGACAGCTTAACTGTCAGTATTTAGTATTTTCTAGCTGCCGATCTAACATTGATTTGTGTAGAAGCCAGAAGTTTCTCCAGCTCAAAACTGGCAAGACCAAAGCCACACTGTTCCAACTCTCGCCAGTAACTCTGTATCTTCACTCCAGATTCCATTCCATTTCCTGGCAGTCTGCTCACTCAGAAGTCAATGGTACACAGCCTCTGCATCCTGTTTAACCTTGACCTGAGCTTCAAATGCCATAACAGCCCACTGTGAAGACTGCCTATTGCTACCTTAGAAATATCGCACACCTCCATTGGAATCCTCATTCGTACCTTCATCACTCCAGGTTTGACTTCAACAAATTCCATGCTGTTGTTCCCAGCACCATGCTACTCAAATTAAGTGATCAGCATTCCATTATCTACATCTTTTCCTGTGCTAGGTCTTGCTCACCTATCACTTGTATTGCCAGTCCCAACTAACTTCCTTTCCCCTAGTGTATAAAATTAAAAATCTTTCTTTTAAAAAAAGAAAAGTCCTTCTGCTTACATGCATCCTGCAACCTTCACCATTACATGATCCCAGCTGGCAACTTTCTAACACTGCTCAACTGTATCCACTTTCCCCACCACATGTTTGGAGCTCTGGTTTTCTGGCATTCCTTTTCTAAACTCTCAATTTGCAACATCTTGCCCCATATTAAAAAGCCTTTGTTAACTTCACTATCTCACATAAAGCGCTTTGTGACACCCCAAGGTCCTGAAAAGCGCTATATAAATGCAAGTTCTTTTTTTATACCAGCAAAAGCTATCCTCCACTTGATTAATGCTTCAGAAATATCTCAGGCAATTTGAGTTGATCTGCAAGGTTACTTCTTTAAAATTTGGCAGATTACTTCCAAGTAAGTCAAGAAATTAGGAGCAGAGGGCATATGTGGAAATTAGTGAAAAGTAATTTAAAAACAAACCATTATGCACCCCAGATGTATATTAAAGGTCAATGTAACCTCACATTCATGAAAATCACGTAGATAATGGCCAGACTACCCAAATCTCAACCAATAAAAAGTTGTGCCAACCAAAATAATTACAAAATTCTGAGGCGCTGGACAGAACTTCAATCATTTGGGAGATGGGAAACTGAGGTAAACATCATGGCGATTTTTTTTTTGGAACAGAAATAGTGATATATTCTTTTACATAGAACAATATTAAAGGCTTGGCTTCTGTTTCCTGTAGGAGTAATTTACAGCAGTTGTTACAACGCCAGCTCTAGATAAGTAGGACAACCAAATATCATGGCACAGATATATCTATTTAAATATGGTTTCCTTTCTGATTCAGAGACAAACCATCGTAGGCTCAAGTTTCATAGTATGTCCCCAAAAGATTAACGGATGCAATCACTGCAAATTTTTATACTAATAATCCATTGTGAATTAAGGTGATTCAAAACCATCAGTTAATACTAAAGCTTTGCAAGCTCCAGTTGCTGAGTAAGCACTATCTACACAGCATGTTTGAGATGAGTGGCAGAGCAAAGTGTGCAGATGACTGTGAAACTTTGCAGAGGAACATAGATACATTGAGTGAGTGGGCAAAGGTCTGGCAGATGGAATACAATGTTAATAAATGTGAAGTCATTCATTTCGGTAGGAGTAACAGTAAAACGGATTATTACTTGAATGGTAAAAAGTTGCAGCATGCTGCTATGCAGAGGGACCTGGGTGTCCTTGTGCATGAATCGCAGAAGGTTGGCCTGCAGGTACAGCAAGTAATTAGGAAGGTAAATGGAATTTTGTCCTTCATTGCTAAAGGGATTGAGTTTAAAAGCAGAGAGGTTATGTTGCAGCTGTATAAGGTACTGGTGAGGCCGCACCTGGAGTACTGTGTGCAGTTTTGGTCTCCTTACTTGAGAAAGGATGTACGGGCACTGGAGGGGGTGCAGAGGAGGTTCACTAGGTTGATTCCGGAGTTGAGGGGGTTGGCTTATGAGGACAGACTGAGTAGATTGGGATTATATTCATTGGAATTCAGAAGAATGAGGGGGGATCTTATAGAAACATATAAAATTACGAAGGGAATAGATAAAGATACAAGTAGAGAGGATGTTTCCACTGGCAGGTGAAGCTAGGACAAGAGGGCATAGCCTCAAGATTAGAGGGAGCAGATTTAGGACTGAATTGAGAAGGAACTTCTTCACCCAGAGGGTTGTTAATCTATGGAATTCCTTGCCCAGTGAAGTAGTTGACGCTACTTCAGTAAACGTTTTTAAAGCTAAGGTAGATATCTTTTTGAACAATAAAGGAATTAAGGGATACGGTGAGAGCGCGGGTAAGTGGATCTGAGTCCACGAAAAGATCAGCCATGATCTTATTGAATGGCGGAGCAGGCTCGAGGGGCCGGACAGCCTACTCCTGCTCCTAGTTCTTAAGATCTTATGATCTATGTTTGAGTAATTCACGAGAAATCGGCTGAACAAAATATCAGACATTACACTACTGACGCAAACAGCATTGTAAAAGCCTTGAACTTCTGATTAGAACTCCAATTGTTCACTCTTCATACCTTTTGTGCAACTGTTTGTCTTCAATAATTTTCACTACATCACAAAGTATCATCCTCACACACATACAAATCAATCTTTTCATATGTTCATATGAAATTCCAAATCTTATGCATATCAGAAATGTTTTATTGCCAGGACACTATTTTAGCACTCAGCTGTGCCCTGTGCCAAAACAATCCTTGTTAAGAGAAAATCCTGATGAACAAGGTGTCTGCTTATTCCTGCTGAAACAAAACCCAAGGAAACACAGATTCAGTCCACCACAGCTTTAGAATTAAACAGAATGCCTCACCTACCTGTGCAAGTGAACAAGGAAGAGCTCATGATGTTACTGGACAAAAAGAGTGGTGTTAACCCATTGTCCTAGCTAAACATTTATCCTTCAAACAAAAATCACCACCAAAACAGATTAACTGGTCATTTACCTCATTGCTGTTTGTGGGATTTTACTCATGCAAGCTGATTGTTATGTTTGCCTGGATAACATGGATTATACTTAAAAAGCTGTGAAGCATTTTGATATGTCCTATGCAAGAACATTCTTTATTTAATACACTTCCTATTAACAATCCTGCAATAATGAATATATTTACACTCCAGTAAACCATCTCTAGCTGGATGTGGAGCACTTTCCAATTTTCTACTGGTCTTTGCAATGCAGACTAATCCACTAATATGGACTACCATTTCCATATCCTTGTATCTCAATTCACTCCATAGCAGCCTCAATTCACCTTGCGAAAGTGACTGAATTGCTTTTTTAAAAGAAATTCATTGTTTGGCAAAGGCTGTTGGATGTCTTGGAGAATGTGAAATAAAGGTTCTTCTCTTTAAAAATCCACAAACATAAGCTTAATGTATGGCTTGAAATAACATGAAGACGTAATGCCATTTTTAAATAACAACAGGGTGGCTTCCAAGTAAAATGCAGTAAGCATAAAAGCATAATTAACAATGGAAAAAAAGTTAAAGCAGCCATTTTTTTTTAAACTTTCTGAAGTCATAAATGCAGATATGAATTTCTAGTATCAATCTTCAAGCTGGTTGTTTTGTAAAGCAGCACTTTGTGCCAAACATTTTTAAAGCCAAGTTTTTAAAAACAAAATGTTGGTGCCAGTGTACACACTGAATCTCATAGGTAACTAAGTCACAAGGAGCCTACAACAACTGGATAAAAAGCAGCACACATCAACAAATGTTGAGGCATGCTCACCATCAAAACAAGTAGTAAATTGGGGCCAGTAACATCAAACTTCAGGCATGCAGCCAAGCAAGTTTTGCCTGATGCCTACATTACTCCTGAATAAAGTTCTACTGTACTTTGTTTAAATGTTTCATTCCTTCTTTAAAATTTAATTTTCCCTCACTATTGAATTCTGCTTTTGTATCAATTCCTTAACCAACAAGGGGACTTGGAACTCCCCTCCTGCCAACCCCACTCGGACAATCCCAATGCCACCCTGGTTGGCCAATAGAAGATGTGCAAGAATAGCTTTAGATAACTTTCCCTTTAATTTTTTTTAAAACACCATGGGGACTGTGACCAGAGTCCAATCTGCAAAATTAAGATCAAGAACACACCCTGTGTGGGGAAAAGAAATTACATACCATCAGAGCTTCAATATGTTACTTCAGCTGGAATTAATTCATTTTTTTTTTCATTCCTTTGGTTCTCCATTTCTGTTTTCTCATTAGCTGTCTACACAATTTTTTTTCACTATTTCCATGAATTTATTGAACAATGCTCCTGTTTCTATTTACTTTACAATGGAATCTGAAAGCACTATATCTACAAAAGTTTTGAAACTTTCCCTCCCGAGTCAAATCACAAGCTACGAATCAAAACACAATCCAAAATCATTGTTTACTAACTAAAGAAATACAGCTGACAAAAATATACCTACTAAATTAACAGAAAAAAGAAGTGAATCTTGTTCCAGTTAAACAGCAGTCAGCATTTCGGTTTTGAAGGTTACTTCCATTTCCCAACATTGAAGCAGAATCACTTTTAACAAACAACTTAATCCAAAAGCAACGTAGCTTAATTGAAATGGAGGGAGCAGGAAATGTAGGTGAGCCCATTCTAAAAGAGGTGAATCAAAAGGGCTGAAATAAAACCTGGGGTAAGGAATGGACACCCAAATGAAGCTTTCAATTTCAGACAGAAATCTTGTTGGTTCGAGAAAGTTTAATGGCTCTACTTTTTAAGTAAAATGCCCTAATGGCCCACAGCCCAGAAGGCCCCAAATTTGATTTTAGCTTAAATAGCTGATGTCAGTTAGTGACAAATGGGGTTCTAAAATTGTCCTCAAAGGCTAGGGAATTCAGCTAATATCCCTGCTTCTGATCTCTATTCAGTAACTCTTTCATGTACAGATGTTAGGTGAGGGCAGGATCTAGCTCATCTTCCAATATTCACTATCTACTATGGTCATTCAGTAAAGGTACACCTATCATCTATGGAATCATACTCTTCCAAATATCCTGTGGGAAAGCAGGAGGAGAGAAAATAGCAAAAGGTAATCAGACAATTACTAAGTTAAACCTACAGGTGAAGTATTCCATCTGAGTAACTCGACACCTCATCAAATTAAGCAAGATTTCTGTTTGGACTTTCCAGTTCTATTGAATAACTATTTTTATAAAATGTATTACATTTTTCATTGTAAAAATACTGCAGTTTTCCCTCCCATATACTTGCAAGCAACATATACTTGCGTACTACAATGAGTTTCAGACCTAATTCCTTTATTACTTAACAATGCACACTGTAAACCCCAACTGTGCATGTTATTCTTGTTAAATATTTAGTTTTCTTTCTGATTTAACTGTATACATTGACCCGGTCACAGTGCAAACCTGTTCATGCAATAGTTCAAAAGGGCAGTTATATAATCAGTTATTATACTGAGTTATGGATATCAATGGCAATATAGTTAAAGTTAACTGCACAATCAACAAGGTTACCTTGGATAACCAACCAGGAGAGCAGCAGGGTAGGCTGTTGGGTGAGAAAGGGCATAGGATCAGTTGCAATGAGTTGTTTTCTAGAAGTCAGTATCATGGTCATCTATATTCCTTTCCCAGGTTTGTCTTAGTTCATTGAGACACCCAGGTCCCATAATAAAGGACACCACCAAACATTAAAAAAGTAATCATGAAGCACTGATGAAGTAATGCCAAGCTTAAACTTTAAAATACTAAAGGCTGTGAGAAGGGAAAAAACAGAACTCAAAACCGGGCCAGGAAATAGAAAGGTCTGGTCTTATTTTCCAAATGATAGGTGGGTATTAACCACAAATCTATTTATTAATTTGGATATTTTAAACATTTTGCATTACCATTTTATCTCTCAGCCCAAATGTTATCAAAATTACAACACTCCCACTTACCTGATGCAGCCATAAAAATGTACAATTCATTCTATCCACAAGTCAAATATGTTTGGCCTTAACCTTTCATAGCCTAATCCCAATATTGTAAGGATTTGTTTCAGTGAGCTGTGTGACAAAATGCCATCTTAATCTCTTCCTTGCATAGAGACAAGAGTAATTTCTCATCCCCCTAATACTGAACGATTTAGCATGTAGAAATGTTCAGCAATTTTTATTCCAGCGATACTAAATATATTCCATTCACTACTGGTACCAAATCTCTTGATACAGAATGGAGTTTTAGTCTCCTTACCTAAAGAAAGATATACTTGGCTTAGAGGGAGTGCAGCAACAGTTCATGGGACTGATTCCTGGGATCAGGGGATTGTCCAATGAGGAGAGATTGAGTAGACTGGGTCTATATTCCCTAGAGTTTAGAAGAATCAGAGGTGATCTCATTTAAACATATCAAATTCTGAGAGAGCCTGACAGGGTACATACTGGGAGGATGCTCCCCCCTTGCTTGGGAACTAGACCTAAGGGTCATAATCTCAGAATAAGGGGTCAGACTGAGATGAGGAAAAATTTCTTCACACAGTGGGTTGTTAAACTTTGGAATTCTCTACCTCAGAGGGCTGTGAGAATTCAGCTGATGAGGAGATTCAAGAAAGTGATCAATAAAGTTTTGGACACTTAGAGAATCAAGTGATCTGGGGATAGTGTGGGTAGATGGAGTACAGGTAGATGTTCTTACTGAATGTCGGAGCAAACTCGTAGGGTGGAATGGCCTACTCCTGTTTCTGATATTCTTTCATCCTTCCAGAAATTGATCTTAGAAATTCTTTGAAAACAAAGTACTGGATCACCTTACAATGCAAAACAGACAGGCACTATAACAGTCATTAGTGAAATAAGTTACAATATCAGCCTGTACAGTCATGCAGCATAATATGTGACTGTCACTGTCCATCATCAACATCTGTACTCTGCAGAACCTCTGCTGAAGTTACTTGCGTTTGAATAGTTGAGGTTGAAAGTTGAACTTGAGCTCAATAAAAGGGAATTCAATTTTCTGTTGCTGTCATCACATTAAGATGCTAGTAGTTCTTACTTCCCTTAAATGGGAAAAAGGCTCCAAGTGTTCTTGCATTATTCCGTAGCCAACAGATTTGCTGGAGTTTGTTCTAACATAGTAATATCTCTCTCTTGTAACCGTTCTCATCCATTTTACTGATACTACTATGGTTAGTATTCCCAGGAGCACAAAACTGTGGAATTCCTTCCCTTCTCCATTTCACCCCATCCTAAAATCTCCAGGCTTTTAATCCTAAGATTGGTATCACTGAATTATCACTTTGCCCCTTTTTTAAAACTCTTCAATCTTGGAAATGTCTTATCTTTGATGTCTTAATTAGAAAAGGTCAAAATTGAATGACACCATTAATTCTAGTTTCACTCCTACAAGTTCTAAGATAATCCCAACCAGTCCGTTCATACTGCATCATAACACAAAGAATACATGTTAGTTGATATAATAAATTTAACAATGTAAGTTGCAAATTTACATCGTAAAATTCTACAACGCAGTTAATAGAAAGATTTTATTTGATTTTCTAAAGTGATTGAGAAATTTCAGGGGGACATTTAGATCCGTATACATCCAGTTCCAAACCTCTAGTCTTAGCACTTGTCTGTGACAAAATTTGTATTTTGAAAAAGGATATAGGACAATTTTTGTGGGACACCTAGCAGCTGCCTTAGGAACGGCACACCAGACCCAACTATTCTGTTGGCTATGGAATATTTCAGGGACACTTGAAAGAGTTTTTTTTTCGTTAAGTGGGCAAAAGCTACAAACATCTTCATGGGGTGAAAACAACAGGAAATTGGATTCCCTTTTATAGAACCCAAATACAAATTTCAGCCTCAACTAAATGCTGGACTTGCCAGCGATACCCACATCCCATGAAAGAATTTTTAAAAATTCAAACATGAGTACCATCAGCTGAGCAAGATCTCCAGCTGTTAAATGAAGATTTGGAACGGAACAGCAAAGCATTCCAGCTCAAATAATAAAAGACTGAGATGGACCCATAAAGGGAAACATTCAAGATCTCAATACAGCTCAGAGAAGTCACAAGTTTGATGCGTAATATCAGAGGACTGAGTCAGAAGAAAGTGAGTAGTTTTGGCTTTTCAGCCATGAAGAAAACTGAGATGTAACCTTTTAAACATTACAACAGTGACTGCACTTCAAAAATAATTCATTGGCTGTAAAGTGCTTTGGGACGTCCTGAGGTCATGGTAGGCGCTTTATAAATGCAAGTTCATTCATTCAAGTTATGCAATAGTAAACAATGCAGAAAATGCAAATCCAAAACACTATTTCAAACTAAATTGCAACAGTAGGACAAGCAGCAGAAGGGAGGTACAAGCTCAAGCTGGTAAAAAGCAAATTTAGGATTGAGCCAGGAAGTTCTTTGCACAATGAAGCACGTACGCATGCAATAGTCTTTCACATGGAGGGAAAAGCCTGGAATAAATTTCTTGAAGTAGTTGGATGTTGTGATGCAGGTGGCTGTAGGGCATTTCTGGACAGGATAGCCAAATGCCCTTTCCTCAACTATACATTCTAAACAAACATTAAAGCAGATTTTAACGCCATGGACACATGCAAAGTATTTAATCTCCCACTGAAGAATCAGATTATTACATTCAAATGGCTGAAACAGCGTATGCCATTCAACCCCTCAAGCCTGTAGAAACAATGCGGGCTGAATTTTTCCAGCTCGCCAATCTTGCCGGTGAACTTCAAAAATGGTGCGACGCACGCGCGAGATGTGTGCCGCTGAGAAGTCGCAATAATTAGCGTGGCAGCTGATTTACATGGCCGAGGCGGTCAGCCCAACCCCGATGCCGTGGAGGGAGCGGGCACTCCATCCCCAGCAACAGCATCTGGCACCAGAGCCATTTTTAATGGGCTTCCAGCCCTTCAGTTCAATTTAAATTTTAACAGGACTTGAAAATGTAGAATTTATTAAAAGTTTCAAACCGCTCTTTCACCTCCCCCCCACCCCCCCCCCCCAATGAATAAACAGTTTATTAGTTGCCCTCTTCGGCCCCAAAAAACTGACCATTACCTGCCCCCCCCACCCCCAAAGTTTATTCACTCTGATCTTTACCCCTTCCCACCACCACTTAGACAAATCGGGAAGCTTTCACCCCGCTTCCCCGGCCCCCACCACCACCACCATGCAAACTTAACCCCTCCCCCCCTGTGTTCCACCTTGGATCTCCAAAAGAAGTTCCGGGGTGGTAGTTCCGGCAACTGGCCAGACTACTGCAGCGGGACAGCTGGTGCAATGAGCTAAGCATTTATTCATTGATTATAATAAATTTACATATTTTAATTACATTCCCGTCGCCGAGCGCTGGGGGGGCCGCCACGAGGCGTCGCCGCCGCCGGTAATATGGGGTGGGGCTTTCCCGCCTCCAGGCCCATGGTGGGCTTCTCCCGAAGGTATTTTTCGGGCCCCCTCAACAGAAATCTATCCATCGGTCTTGAAAATTTCAATTTATCCAGCATCCAAAGTCTTTTGGAGGCGAGAATTCCAGATTTCCACTATCCCGTGTGTGAAAAAAAATGCTTCCTGATTTCACCCCCAAATGGCCTAGCTCTAATTTTCTGGATTCCCCCACCAGAGTAAATACTTTCTCAGCATCTACCGTCCAAATTTAACTCTAAGCGTTGGTATTATCCTGGTGAATCTACACTGTACCCCTCCAAGGCCAATATGTCTTTCCTGAGGCTCGGTGGACAAAACTGAATGCAGTACTCCAGATGGAGTGCAATTAAGGCTCTGTACAACGGAAACATAATTTTCTCACTTTTATATTCCAACCTCCTTGAGACAAAGGCCAACATTCCACACTTGTAGTGTCTCCCACCCGCCCTCCTCCTCTAACCAAAAAAAAGGACTCGGTGGGGTGTTTATAAGGTAAGGCTTTTTCGATTTCTCTGGTTTTATTGTGATTGGTAAAAACTTTTCGTTCCTTTTTCATTTAACTAAGTTTAAACTTAAGATTAAAAATGGCAGGAGATCTCAGACCCGTATCATGCTCCTCTTGCTCAATGTGGGAGCTCAGGGACATGGCTGATGACCCTGACTCCTTCACGTGCAGGAAGTGTGTCCAGCTGCAGCTCTTGTTAGACCGCATGACGGCTCTCGAGCTGCGGATGGACTCACTTTGGAGCATGCGCGATGCTGAGGAGGTCGTGGATAGCACGTTTAGTGAATTGGTCACACCGCAGATTAGGATTGCTGAGGGAGAAAGGGAATGGGTGACCAAAAGGCAGAGAAAGAGCAGGAAGGCAGCGCAGGAGTCCCCTGCGGTCATCTCCCTCCAAAACAAGTATACCGTTTTGGATACTGTTGAGGGAGATGGCTCACCAGGGGAAGGCAGCAGTAGCCAGGTCCATGGCACCGTGGCTGGCTCTGCTGTTCAGAAGGGCGAGAAAAAGAGTGGAAGGGCTATAGTCGTAGGGGATTCGATTGTAAGGGGAGTAGATAGGCGGTTCTGTGGTCGAAAACGAGGCTCCCGAATGGTATGTTGCCTCCCAGGTGCACGGGTCAGGGACGTCTCAGATCGGCTGCAGAACATTCTAAAGGGGGAGGGTGAACAGCCAGTTGTCATTGTGCACATAGGCACTAATGATATCGGTAAAAAACGGGATGAGGTCCTACATGCAGAGTTTAGGGAGTTAGGAGCCAAGTTAAAAAGTAGGACCTCAAAGGTAGTAATCTCAGGATTACTACCAGTGCCACGTGATAGTCAGAGTAAAAATGAAAGAATAGTCAGGATGAATGCGTGGCTTGAGAGATGGTGCAGGAAGGAGGGGTTCAGATTTTTGGGACATTGGGACCGGTTCTGGGGGAGGTGGGACTATTACAAATTGGACGGTCTACACCTGGGCCGGACTGGAACCAATGTCCTTGGAGGTGCTTTTGCTAACGCTGTTGGGGAGGGTTTAAACTAATGTGGCAGGGGGATGGGAACCAATTGAGGTCAGTTGACAGTGAGGAGGTAGTAACAAAAGCCTGTAAGGAACTAGATAATGAAGTCAGTGTGACTAAGGGGAAGAGCAGGCAGGGAGCAGATGATGAATATAAAGGGACTGGTGGTCTGAGGTGCATTTGTTTTAATGCAAGAAGTGTAGTAGGTAAGGCAGATGAACTTAGGGCTTGGATTAGTACCTGGGAGTATGATGTTATTGCTATTACTGAGACTTGGTTGAGGGAAGGGCATGATTGGCAACTAAATATCCCAGGATATCGATGCTTCAGGCGGGATAGAGAGGGAGGTAAAAGGGGTGGAGGAGTTGCATTACTGGTCAAAGAGGATATCACAGCTGTGCTGAAGGAGGGCACTATGGAGGACTCGAGCAGTGAGGCAATATGGACAGAACTCAGAAATAGGAAGGGTGCGGTAACAATGTTGGGGCTGTACTACAGGCCTCCCAACAGCGAGCGTGAGATAGAGGTACAAATATGTAAACAGATTATGGAAAGATGTAAGAGCAACAGGGTGGTGGTGATAGGAGATTTTAATTTTCCCAACATTGACTGGGATTCACTTAGTGTTAGAGGTCTAGATGGAGCAGAATTTGTAAGGAGCATCCAGGAGGGTTTTCTAGAGCAGTATGTAAATAGTCCAACTCGGGAAGGGGCCATACTGGACCTGGTGTTGGGGAATGAGCCCGGCCAGGTTGTTGAAGTTTCAGTAGGGGACTACTTTGGGAATAGTGATCACAATTCCGTAAGCTTTAAAATACTCATGGACAAAGACGAGAGTGGTCCAAAAGGGAGAGTGCTAAATTGGGGGAAGGCCAACTACACCAAAATTCGGCAGGAGCTGGGAAATGTAGATTGGGAGCAGCTGTTTGAAGGTAAATCCACATGTGATATGTGGGAGGCTTTTAAAGAGAGGTTGATTAGCGTGCAGGAGAGACATGTTCCTGTGAAAATGAGGGATAGAAATGGCAAGATTAGGGAACCATGGATGACAGGTGAAATTGTGAGACTAGCTAAGAGGAAAAAGGAAGCATACATAAGGTCTAGGCGGCTGATGAAAGACGAAGCTTTGAAAGAATATCGGGAATGTAGGACCAATCTGAAACGAGGAATTAAGAGGGCTAAAAGGGGTCATGAAATATCTTTAGCAAACAGGGTTAAGGAAAATCCCAAAGCCTTTTATTCATATATAAGGAGAAAGAGGGTAACTAGAGAAAGGATTGGCCCACTAAAGGACAAAGGAGGAATGTTATGCTTGGACTCAGAGAAAATGGGTGAGATTCTAAACGAGTACTTTGCATCGGTATTCACCGAGGAGAGGGACATGACGGATGTTGAGGTTAGGAACAGATGTTTGATTACTCTAGGTCAAGTCGGCATAAGGAGGGAGGAAGTGTTGGGTATTCTAAAGGGCATTAAGGTGGACAAGTCCCCAGGTCCGGATGGGATCTATCCCAGGTTACTGAGGGAAGCGAGAGAGGAAATAGCTGGGGCCTTAACAGATATCTTTGCAGCATCCTTAAACACGGGTGAGGTCCCGGAGGACTGGAGAATTGCTAATGTGGTCCCCTTGTTTAAGAAGGGTAGCAGGGATAATCCAGGTAATTATAGACCGGTGAGCCTGACGTCAGTGGTAGGGAAGCTGCTGGAGAAGATACTGAGGGATAGGATCTATTCCCATTTGGAAGAAAATGGGCTTATCAGTGATAGGCAACATGGTTTTGTGCAGGGAAGGTCATGTCTTACCAACTTAATAGAATTCTTTGAGGAAGTGACAAAGTTGATTGATGAGGGAAGGGCTGTCGATGTCATATACATGGACTTCAGTAAGGCGTTTGATAAGGTTCCCCATGGCAGGCTGATGGAGAAAGTGAAGGCGCTTGGGGTCCAAGGTGTACTAGCTAGATGGATAAAGAACTGGCTGGGCAACAGGAGACAGAGAGTAGCAGTGGAAGGGAGTTTTTCAAAATGGAGACGTGTGACCAGTGGTGTTCCACAGGGATCCGTGCTGGGACCACTGTTGTTTGTGATATACATTAATGATTTGGAGGAAAGTATAGGTGGACTGATTAGCAAATTTGCAGACGACACTAAGATTGGTGGAGTAGCAGATAGTGAAGGGGACTGTCAGAGAATACAGCAGAATATAGATAGATTGGAGAGTTGGGCAGAGAAATGGCAGATGGAGTTCAATCAGGGCAAATGCGAGGTGATGCATTTTGGAAGATCCAATTCAAGAGTGAACTATACAGTAAATGGAAAAGTCCTGGGGAAAATTGATGTCCAGAGAGATTTGGGTGTTCAGGTCCACTGTTCCCTGAAGGTGGCAACGCAGGTAAATAGAGTGGTCAAGAAGGCATACGGCATGCTTTCCTTCATCGGACGGGGCATTGAGTACAAGAGTTGGCAGGTCATGTTACAGTTGTATAGGACTTTGGTTCGGCCACATTTGGAATACTGCGTACAGTTCTGGTCGCCACATTATCAAAAGGATGTGGATGCTTTGGAGAGGGTGCAGAGGAGGTTCACCAGGATGTTGCCTGGTATGGAGGGCGCTAGCTATGAAGAGAGGTTGAGCAGATTAGGATTATTTTCATTAGAAAGACGGAGGTTGAGGGGGGACCTGATTGAGGTGTACAAAATCATGAGAGGTATAGACAGGGTGGATAGCAAGAAGCTTTTTCCCAGAGTGGGGGTTTCAATTACTAGAGGACACGAGTTCAAAGTGAAAGGGGAAAAGTTTAGGGGGGATATGCGTGGAAAGTTCTTTACGCAGAGGGTGGTGGGCACCTGGAACGCATTGCCAGCGGAGGTGGTAGATGCGGGCACGATGGAGTCTTTTAAGATGTATCTAGACAGATACATGAATGGGCAGGAAGAAAAGAGATACAGAACCTTAGAAAATAGGCGACATGTTTAGAGAGAGGATCTGGATCGGCGCAGGCTTGGAGGGCCGAAGGGCCTGTTCCTGTGCTGTAATTATCTTTGTTTGTTCTTTGTTATTCCATTACCATTTTTGATTACATTTTCTAACTAATTTGTGTACAGGTACTTCCATGTCTCTTTGCTCTCCCACAGTTCCTAGTCTCACCATTAAGAAAATAATTAGATTTGTTTTTCTCGGATCCGAAGCAGATGAGCTCACACTTCCCAAAGTTGAATTTCACCTGCCAGTTTCTACCCTTTACTTAATCTTTCCACATCCCTTTATAACCCTTAAATGTAAAGTGGGTTATACAACATCTTGCTTTTTAGTCCATTGTTAGAATATGGAGTTTTGCAGCAACCGTCAATTTCAATAACATATCATTTGTATACTCAAGGTCACTGAACTCCTTTTGCTCCAAGGCTCTTGATAAACACAAAATTCAAGGCAGAAGACAAAAGCAATTACTAAAACAGACTTGGACTCCAAGAATCTTAATATCTTCACAAACGGATGATGCTAGGAAGATCATTTTTCAATAATTCCTAAGCTTTTACCTTTGAAGATCTTTCTCACGTACACTTTGTATCAAGCTTCTTCTATCAAAGTAGCCTCACTCCTTCAATTTTCAAACTGAAGTATCAGGACAATTAAACAAAAATGTGATCCAATTAATTGTGATAGTTTTCTGACCCAAGATGCTGGATTTTTTTTTAAAGTAGTAAAACATTTACCAAATGTTTCAAAAATAAAAATGTACAAAATGTGTAAGGTAATTTGCAAAACAAAAACGAGATGAGTTTTTGTTAAACAGAGTGGTTATGATGATCTGGAATGCACAGCCCGAAAGCATGGTGAAAGATGATTCGATAACTTTCAACTGGGAATTGGATAAATACCTGAAAAAGCAAAAAAAAATTCGGGAACGTGGGAAAGGGGCAGGGGAATCACTGGACAGCTATTTCAAAGAGCCCGCAAGACAACAAAGGTCGACTGGCCTCCTTTTGTGATTCTATAAAAGCTGTACACCGAGAAGGCACTTGGCATCGCAATTTTAAGTGCCAGAATACCGTCAGTGAATTATTTATACTTTTAAATAATGTTTTAAACGTCGGGACAATGATGTCATGAGCAAGTCGAGCATCTTCGCTGGCCATAATATAATAAAAGCAAAATACTGCAGATGCTAGAAATCTGAAATAAAAACAAATGTTAGAAATACTCAGCAGGTCTGGCAACATCTGTGGAGAGAGAAGCAGAGTTAACGTTTCAGGTCAATGATCTTTCATCACTGGCCCTCTGCTTTAACATTCGTCTAGAGAGGAGTTCGTGTGATGACTTTAAGAAAAAGCTTCAGAATTGTAAGCTCAACTACATTAAAACTATGATCTATTTTTAAAATAGAATTTACCACTCATCAACTTGAAATAAACTCCATTGAAAACCTCCAGGGAGAGACTGGGCCGTGAAAAGTCACGCTGCAGATTTTATGTTAATTCAGTTTGATCGGGCCTAGGAAAAAACAACGGGATCTCGCCAAAGCGTCTAAAAATAGCTTATGACGCCCAAATCTCTGAGGGTGTTGTAAGAGAAAAACAAATACCGGCATCGAGTTTCTTGCGCCCCCTTCCCCCACCCTCTCACAAACCACACGGAAAACAAAGCCAGACTCTAAGATTCCAGGCGGCACTTCTTCCTTGCGGCCTCCTCTCACCTGTACGCCAGAGTCATGCACTCGAATAGCTTGGTCAGGGATGCGTCGATGGAGAGATGGGACGTGCTGTACTTTCCGAAGCAGTAGGTCTGACATGTCTGTTTGTTGACAGTGTCGAAATCGTATCCTTTCTTGGGAGGGTGCTCGCGGTGCGGAGACGACACCATGAAATGCCCGCTGTGGATGATCTGTAGCTCGTCCGATTTCTTCAAATTCGGCTCATCGGCGTCCGAATCGTCGTCGGGCTCCTGCTTGATAATGACCGGAGCCCTGGCCGAGCGCAGCAGGAACACGTCCTTGGCCATTTTAAATAACGTAATGGATCGCGCAGCTGTAAAATGAAGCGATCAAACAGCCACTTTCTCTCCAGAACCTCATTCCTTTCCTTCATTCGGCAGCTTCGTCTCTGACTAACCGGGAGGGGAGTGGGGGGGGGGGGGGGCTGTGGGAGCCCGGTCCAATCAGAGGCCGGCGTTTCTTAAAGGCGCATGGCAACTGGCAAGCAGCCGCTCGGAATTGGTCGGCTCAGTGACAACGCCCACTCGTGGCGAATGCAACAACAGCCAAATTTACCATCATAGTTTTACCATCAAAATCTAGCTAGGTGTCTTTATACGATAAACAGCGAAGTCATGTTAGGAGTTGATTTTTTTGTACTTAACGTATCAAGTTTTGAGTTATTTACTTAATCGCGATGAACAAGATTAGAAGGATAGATTTCTTGCTTGGAATGAAAAATACGTATTATCGGAAGTTAACAGATCATGGAGAATTAATAGTAAAACATTACGAGACAGTTTAAATAAGCTCCGTTGCTTTGGTGCTTGAGCTTTAGATCATATAGCAGGATGTCCAGCTCTTTTTAAAAGGCGCATAAGAAAAATGTGTTGGCTGCCATCACTCATTATCGACGCTCAGATTAGAAGATTAGCTACTTGGGAAAGGTACACGAGGGAAACCAGCTCAAGTCAATGACGACAGTACAAGGAAAAAGTAGAAAAGTGTACACATACAAAAGGTAAGAGAACCTGCATAATTGTCAAGTTTACTAACCCGACTACGTAATTTAAATGCAACTCGTTGATAGGTTTATGCAGTGTAAACGTATTGTTTTAGAAAGGTACTTAAATATACGGAAGAGTAAGCCATTTAACCCCTTGAGCCTGATCCACTATTGACTGCAGCTAACGCCTGAGTTATGACCTAACTTTACTGAACCAATTATTTTATGGTGGGGTTGCTGAAACAGCTAGTCATTAATGTAAAAAGGACACCACAGATTGTGCAGAGTATTATTGCAGAGGCTCACAGGTGGAAGTCTGATTTTACTACAAAGATTGGTTGATAAGCACAGTACAAGCAACATTATGAAATTACACCAAGGTCGAAAATAGGTTTAAATATAGTTATCCAAGAACTTTTTTTTGTAATGTTGCATGCACAGAAGTGATGCAATAAATATATCTTGTTCAACCAAAGTGTATGTGCTGAGAAGGTTGCAAACCTCGAAACTGGCTGGTTGTAAGCATCTTTGAAATGGACTTATTTGCATAGGCCAAGCCAATCTATAGAAAGAAGAGTACGCCATTTAAATTAGAACATAGCTGATCTACCTACCCAGCTTCATTTGCAATCCTCAATACCTTCAACAAAAATAAGTTAATTTTGAATTTCACAATAGACCTTGCCTCAACAGCTTTGAGAGGGAAATCCAGAGTTCTGCTACCTTTTGTAGCCTAGCTTTAATTTTAAGATTATGCCCGCTTGTGCTGGACTCCCCACCCAGAGGAAGCAGTTTCCCAATACCTATCAAATCTTATAATGATCTTAAACACCTCAATTGGATCACCCCTTAATCTTATATACTCAAAGCCTAATCTATGCAACCAGTCCTCAATTTGACTCCTTTGGCCCCAGTCTCATTTTAGTGAATCTGCACCACACCTGCTCCCTGGCCAATAAAACTTTCTTCAGATCAGTGCCCAGATCAGAATGCAGCACTCCAGATGGGTTCTAACTAGAACTCTGTACAGCTTTAATAACCTGCACCAGTTACATTTTGAAAAATGTGAACAATGTTTTAAACATATGAATACCCAACACATTGATATTTATAGGAAAAAACACATGCTCTGCCTGTACACAAAAATATATGGATTTGTAAGAATAATCCATGTCTTATAATGGAAAACATCCATAAAATCAGTCAAATTAGACTTTTCCCCAAACAGAAGATGACAATATGGAGAACTGATCAACTTATTCTGTGGGAAATATGAATCTGGTCAAAACAATGTGTCTCATATCCTTCCTACTTATTCCACAGAAATTGTTTAACAGATTTGTAGATTCTATTGCACATTTTTCTATCAGATTTCAATGTAGGCAAATTAGGTCATCCACTTTGGACCTAAAAAAGGACAGAACAGGGTACTTTCTAAACGATGAAAGGTTAGAAACATAGATTAAAATGTCATTTACAGGTACAGAAAATAATCAAAAAGGCTAATGGCATACTTGCCTTTAAAGGACTAGACTACAAAGGGGTAACTTCAGCTAGCTATAGAATGCCCTGGTTAGACCACACTTAAGGTTCTGAGAGAAGTTTTGGGCACCACACCTTAGGAAGGATATATTGGCCTTGGAGGGAGTGCAACACAGATTTACCAGAATGATACCTGGATTCCCAAGGTTGAATTATGAGGAGTGATTACACAAATGAGCATTGTATTTCCTGGAATTGAAATTAGGGGTGATTTGATTGAAGTTCAAGATATTAAGGGGAACAGATAGGATACATAGAGAAAGAGAAAATATTTCTGCTGGTTGCAGTCTAGGACAAGGGGACACAGTCTAAAAATTAGAGCCAGACCTTTCAGGAGTGAAATTAAGAAATTCTTCTACACAAAGAATGGTAGAAGTTTGGAACTATCTTCCACAAACAGCAACTGCTGCTAGATCAATTTTTAATTTGGAATTGAATTTTGTTATCCAAAGGCATTAGGGTTATAGGACAAAGGCAAGGTATATGGAGTTAGGTTGCAGATAAACCATGATCTCATTGAATGGCAGCGGAATAGGCTCATGGGGCTAAATGGCCTACTCCTGTTGGTATGTCCTTCATTAAGCAGTGGCCACCACTTTTGACAGTGACATTTTGTTCCATCTTACCAGTTTTAGTCAGTGTTCTTGAAGATCTACTACCTATCTCCTACATAGGTGAAGTGAAAAAATTACACGGCTATGGGGAACATGACTGATTGTTGGCTCTTTGAAAGAGCTTATCCAGTCATTGGCTGAATGGCCTCCTTGTGCTGTATTATATGATTCTCTATTGATAATGATTTTTAAGGACCAATTGTATTACAATGGTATCAAAATTGCAGCATTTTTGAGCTACATTACAGATACTTATCTGAAAGGTGGATTAGTTCGGAGTTCATACAATAATTGGCTTGGCATATAAAATAGTTGGGGTGAAGCATGGACTTAGCACTTTGATGCTAATTTAACTATTGCTGTACATCTTGTGTTTCCACTCAGTATATTTGCCATTCTGCTGCCCTTAAAATTTTGTATGTTCCTATTTGAAGTTTGGTCAGTTAAGTTTCAAGAAAGTTATCATTTTGGTATGATATTGAGCTTTTGCTATATTAGGGTTCAAGCCAACATTACCCAATCACACCCTCTCGGATCTTGTGACTCGCTACCCTTAGCGCATCAGAGTGCAGATTTGAACTATGCAGATCATGTTTCTATATTTGATTGCTGGACTGTACGGAGTTATACGGTGGTGTCAGATACAAGATCAACCAGGGTTTGACTGCTTATCATTAAGCAAGCTTGTTGGAAAGTGGGTTTATGTGGATACCAGCAATAGGAGAGTATGCTCCCCCAAAGAAGAACAAAGAAAATTACAGCACAGGAACAGGCCCTTCGGCCCTCCAAGCCTACGCCGATCCAAATCCTCTATCTAAACCTGTCGCCTATTTTCTAAGGGTCTGTATCTCTTTACTTCCTGCCCATTCATGTATCTGTCGAGATACATCTTAAAAGACGCTATCGTGCCCGCGTCTACCACCTCCGCTGGCAATGCGTTCCAGGCTCCCACCACCCTATTGGTTAAATAGCCCAGGGTCTTAGAAGCATACTCCAAAAATGGAACAAAGTTGGAATGAAAGCAGGAAATAGTATCTGGCCTCATTACCTCACACTGAATTTTGGAAGTAGAATTAACTGCCGCATTCACATATCCAAAAATGCTTGCAATTAAGTACAGATACAAGGTAAACAGTAAACTTACCTGATGTCATTCAGCTCTCAATTGGGTTTAGTACATTTTAAGGAAATCAAAGGCAGTTTCAACAAAATTCATGCTGTTTAATAACCTAATCAGAAAAAATTAAGGAAGGTTTAAGTTTCTCAACCAAAAATAGACACATTGGGATTGATCTAGGATGTCACATCAAGGCAGGTATGAGATAGTGCCAATGACAGTTACAAGGAAGCATCAGGCATCTTCAAGTCCTCAGTCAACTGACATTATAAAATAGCAAGCTACATATTAAACAGGTAAGTATATAAACAATTGCACATTATACAACATAAACCCAATAAATAACAAATCAAAAGATAATCTAATGTGGTTGGAGGAAAAAATTAAGATATCATATATGTCTGAATAGCAATAAATACTACGTAAAATACAACCAACCTTCATTTGAAGAATGATTAGTCCTTTTAAAGGAAATAAATTAATCTGGTTTTATTTGGTTATTTTCCTGTACTCAGCATATCGGTACATTGAAAACTATAATCAATATTTATTCAAGATCAAGAGGGGAGTTGAGCACAAGTGTTCTTCCCAACACGCTGCTCACTCCCAGCACCCCCCAAAGTTAAGGCATGCAACTGTACTGAAAGTGCTTTGTGCCTGATTTCCACACACTCAAGTAATCTGAACAGCATCACCATGCTACCATTTAAATAATTTATCTCCAAATTTAAGGTGTTTTCTTACAATGAAAGGTCAGTTCTGACAGTAGAATCTGACTATAAAAATAAATTTGTAATGTAATATTACAATCATTTAATTTTGGATGCATCGGGAGAAAAATGTCAGCAAATAGAAATTTATTAATTTATGACCAATTAATAACCGTTAAAGAAAGTGAACAAGAGCATGGTATATTCCCGTAAACAGTTTAATTTTTGGTCAGGTCCCATTATCACCTGTATTTATGACCTTTTGTTATCCATAGGAAAATACAATAAAAAGACAATATATAAACTGTTAACTGAATAAAAACACAATGTGTTATACAATTTTTTTATTCATGAAACAGAGCCATTGTACATGGTACAAACCATACTTGAGAATAAATAAAGAAAACATACTGCTGTACAACACATTGCATTTCAGTTGGAAAGTGTTAAGTTTTTACATGATAGCTTCAGTCTCTAGTAATCATAATAGGTTGTTAAAAGATAGGCAATCTGATCACAAATTTATTCATGTTGACACCTGGGCAGTATTCACAAAGCTTTCTCTAGAGTGTAATAGTAGCATGGATTTCAAGTCCTAAAATTACAACAAAGTGTGTGCTGCCATGTTGATTTATTAGTAAATAAGTGCCAGCACTTCTACAAAAATTTGGAATGTGGCTCTTCAATTTCTTTCAACATAAAAATGGGAAGGGCAAAATTTGAAAAACAAAATTTTAGGTAACAAAGTTAAAACACTCATTCTGGCTATCGCAATATTACAGTCTAGCAATATAACAGTTTAGAATTTACAGACCCAAGATGGGATTCATTTTAAAGCATTCCTCAGATGGAGGAAGCTTCAGGGAGTAACCAAAACGTAACAGAAGTTCCAACTTTTTCTTTTAAGTATGAGAGAATAACTTGCACTATCCCCAAGTTTCTTTTAGATAAAATTACATAAAGTTTTCCTGCTTTAGCTGTGGTGCTACTTTCATGATAAAATGGTTTTCATTCTATCTACTTTTTTTTTAAACCAGAAGTTTTCTTGAACATACAGCTGTACAGGTTTCAGATGGAAAAGACAATACCTAACTTACATTGTACAGAAATTCTATTAACAAAAGCCAAACTTAGTTATGGAAAGACAAGACTATACCCAACTTCATAAAAAAATTCATACCACACCTACAAAGTTCATTAGTGTTGCTCATAGCTTTTAAAAAATTATACCGTTGAGCCCCTTCATGACACGAGGTATACAACTTTAGCTTTCACTGCAGCAGTCTTGAAACTGAAAAATACCTACATAAAAGTTGCTGAATTTTTTCAGGTTATTATACACTTTACCACTTTAGTAAATTCACTGTTAAAACTTGAACTATTTTTGGTTTATGCATCAATCATGTACAAAACCAAAAAATGTAAAGAGTTAAACAGTAGTACCATGGAACCCAGTTAAAAGTTTTATCGGTCCCCAGTAGTTTATAACAAGGTTCCAAAGTAAATCAGAACTGAACTACGATTCCTTGGACTAGTTACTTGAAGGAAACAAGATATTAATTTTGAAAGTCCTGCAAGGAAAAACAAAAAATTGTTCCGTACATATCTTCAGTATTAAGAACCACCCTGTTTCTCCTGTGTCTATTCAGTATTATTCTATTTAGGGATTTGCACATCATTTGACATTTAGTTCTGTGGTTCAGTTGTACTAATTGCAAATTGATCCGATTCCACTCAAGCCAGTTTCCAAATTAAAAAAAAAATACTTGGGCTTATTTGTATAAGCAACAGTAGAACAGGTTCAATTTAGGAGACAACTCAGCTTCAGTAAGTCCCCATCATAAAGGAGTACGTCAACCTTATGGAAATTTAATTAAAAAGTGGCCAAGTATTGGCACATTGAGCATCTTACTAAAATGCTGCACCATGAAAAATGCAAATTATAAATTAATTGGGATACATTTTGGGACCACTTTATATTAACAGCTTGGGTCTTTAGACTCACTGGATACATTATTTTGCCAGCACTATTTTCAACTTTGAATTTGAGCATGTGATCATAAATGAAACAACCAGACATACTATTCAGTTCCTGAGGCACTCCAACCTAGTGTAAAGCACAAAGTAGTTCTACTACCATAACAAATAGTATTCATGTGCACACAATGTTGATATTTCACCTCTACAGTTCCTGCAAGACAAAGATAACCAAGCAATAAATTCAAATCCAACTCTCAGCCACCAAAACGTATATAACAGAAGCCAAAAATGTAATTCAAAACACTAGGCATACTTGTTAACCAACTGGTAAGGGACAAACGGTTGAGAAATTCAACTTGCACCCAAAATGAGAGCAAAGTCAGCACCATGAGACCCAAGCTAAATTCAGCTTTTGGCTTTGTTTAAAGCTGCTGCTGAGCTCAGAGTACCAAATGGATGCCCTGCTGTGGTTCCATGTGGACAAATGTGCCAACAGCAGTGAGCCAGAGTTTTCTGGATCCATGTGTACCATTCTTGTTCCTCCTGGGTTCAAAGAATAAAACTCAACATTTCCTGGGCTTTTATTCAGTGGCTTTTTCTTAGCAGTCCCTTTAAGGAGTCATCGCTCAAAGCCTGATACAATTATTAGGCAGGTCATGCACCATGCAATCTCTGCCCATTTGTACTTGAACTTTGCACTCAGACCTTACAACCAGCATATAACTCTGATTTGCAAATTTGAGCCCAATGCCCATTTCAGGCAGGTGCCTTTATGAGCCAATATGACACCAGGTGCTGTTCAAGCACAGCAGATAATGATGCAAAATGGAGGTCTAATGTCAATTTTACATTAGATATACAGATGTCCATGAGTTGAATTTCTCCCCCAAAATGTCTTCAGATTAAGTAACTGAATTCGAAGTGGCCTGAGTTATAGAAATTCAAACATTTATAATGGCAATGCTATATACTGTTGGAGCTTAATTTTATTATAAAGTTATCAAGTATTCAATTCACTTTAAACAGAATTATATCATTCAAAGCAACATTAAGATGGAAAAACTCAGCCATGTGTGAAAGTGATAATCTGGAGCAAACAATTGTCAGAATCATGTGCATTCTCATTCTTAGTACATAAGCACTTATTACATATGCAGAGTGCAACTGTAATGCATTGCAGGTATATATACTAACTATTTCCTTGAATACAACCGTGGTTCTGAACTTCTTTGCTGCTCAGTTGCATATATTAGTGCTGGAACCATGGGTCTTTAACAAATCACATCGCAAATAAATACAAGCAGTAATGCCTTTACCAGTTATATCAGTTATTTAATCCAAAGAAGCAACATATCCCTTCACAGGGAAATGCAACAACACTTTAAATTATTAAATAGTACAGGTTTCATTCAAATGAGAATGAATGAGGTATGGAAGAGTACCAATATTTCAGAATTGGAATTTAAGTGCATCTGGTGGAGATATTAAAATATTACCCCATTATTAAAAAAAACAAGCACGAGTCCCAGAAGGGGATCCCACAGTTCATAGTTGAATCTACATCTTTCGCACCACAGCTTTCAAAGCCTTATACAGGGGTTTCAAGGGTTTAATCTACAGAAGCCTTGGGATTTCACTTGTATTTTACTACACAGTGATTTAAGAAACTGTCTCACTTGTAAATGATTGTGGAAGTTTTTATTTAAATTTGGAAAAGGTAACATTTGACATCAAAACAAGTTTATAATCCCCACATCACATTTGTTCAAACATTATCTTCAGTACTGAAACATAAATTCAGTGGGAGGTTAGCTTGCATTAGTTGACAAAACAGAAACTTGATGTACAGAAATAGTTCAACTATTAATTTTTTGGAAGATGGAAACTAAGGTACAGTATTTACATTTTCTTCCATTTCTAATGGTCTTCCCACAACATGCAGCATCCAAAGATTGTCCTGCTCTCAGGCCTGCATAGGTATCACTAAAATCTACAGCAGACTCTCCAAGAGCTACCTCACCTTCCCTACACAGCAGCACAGATTCAGTTGGATACTCTCGGAAATCAGACAAACTTGGATCTCCACTTAATGGCTTATCAGGTCAGTGCTCCAAAGCGCTATGACAGCCTATTAAACGTTTTAAAATCTTACTGTATTTGTGCTTTATACTATTCACTTGAAATTTTCATTTTATATCCGGATTTCTGATTAGCCCACAAGATGAATCCAATTACACATCTACTACAGATACCATTTGTGTAGAAATTTATTTTCAACTGCCCATATAAATCTACTGTATCCAGAAATTCATATTTTCACACTTTCATAAATGAATAGAACAACCTATATACATGGCTGTATTCAAGGAAATAGATCTCTATGATAGATTCTTGTAGGGTGTTTTAAAATTACAAAGCTAAACATGAAAAGGACCAATATTTCAGACTGTTACACTAGTTAAACATGATCACAAACAGAATCCTACTACTTTCAAGGCAAACATAGGGCACTTTCTGTAAGATAGTGGTCATTTGTTTTAAAAAAGAGGCACGAAAATGGAATTAAATGGCATGAATTGTGGATTTCACACATATGCTAATTCTGACCTGTACCATCATTAAATATTTTACAACATAAATAAAAGAATGAAATACAGCAGCAAAAACATGTGATCTTGACAAGTTTTATAATCTACCAGTGCGTAAACCCTCCTGAGTCCATTTCCTCTACCCCCCACCCAACTTTAACAGTGAAAGTAATTTAAATATATAAATCACTAGAATGTGTATTTCACAGGAGAAATTAGTCAGCGTCATATCTGTCCAGTCTTCCCAAATTTTTCTTGGATTATGACCCAACATTCGTTTGTGGTCAGTGGTTCCTCCATGTTCAGTAATATGTGAAAGTTTCTAGAAGGTCGGTCTGAAATGAGGCCTGTTGATGTACCTTTATGTGGAAAGTGACCCCACAGTTTTCTGGGCAGCCTAACTGTCCTCAGCACTCTGCTGAGAGGTCTCTGTTCTGATCTTTTTTGGAAGTGGTTCCCCATCTTCAGATTCCTAGAAAAAAAATTAAGTTTGACTATCAAACTAACATTATCCTCCCTAGGATGGTACTATTAAGATTCACAGTAAAATTTTAGAGAAAGAAAGTTGTACAAAGTTCAATAACAAAAAAAGACTTTTTATAAAGTTCATATATGGACAAGGACTACATTTTATGCTGAAAAGGCAGTGACACAAAATTGATTTTCAGGGAAGCTTTGGTGGAAAGCACTGTGTACATTAAAATATTTTCACTGGAATTCATAATATTTATCAAATGCTTTAACTTTAAAAAAAAGTTTTGAGTGCAGAACATTCCACATGCAATTGTTCAGTGAAGTTCAGACTAAGAGGCATATATTCCAGCCAATGCTATGTTTGCATGTAGCTTGACCAGAGAAAGACTGAAGAGAATGAAGGGAACAATCAGACCTTATTTATAATACGGTGGTGGATATGAACTCTAGCCTAATCAAAAAGTGACCAGGACAAGTATTATTTAAATGATTTAACCAGAACAGATTTCATTAGGCACAAGTATACTTCCCACTTGAATTAGACTGCTTGCCCTTGGAACCTAACCTGGTTCAGTTTACATATTAAAACAATTGTACATCAAGTAAATAGAAGTCGAAGCATCCATGAATCAATGAACTGCTCAGCAATGCTTTTCATGACTTACTGCTTTGTCTCACTTCCTTTGGAGGTGCATTCTCAAAATCCAAGTAATAAATTCACTGAATATTCAAAAAAACTACCTTCTTCCAGCTAAGTGTCTTGGATAGTTTATCTTTTCAAAATGGAATTCTGTAGTTTTAACAAATGCCAAATATGATCAGCATTTGTTGCACTGTTATAGTTTTAAAATTTGTACCTGAGTATCTTTGGTAGTCTCTGTGTTCTCTTTTACTCCTGAAGGCTGCACATCTGATTTCTCTAAATCAGTTGGAGATAATTCTGGAGGAGTTTGGGAATTTGGCTCTGCTGGTGGTGATGTGTCTACAGTTTTAAAAAAAAAGGAGTAAATGCAAGATTTATTAGGTTACCTTCCTTTTATATATGTAACACTATTACTAGGATTTCACATAAAAGATTAGTGTCCTTTAAAATATATGTACTCTCAAGATAGAAAATCTGTAAAGGTGGTAAATAATCAATAATTTGACCAAGGCAAGCTGCTAAACTTTTGAGTTTGCTAAAAACATGCATAAAAGAACACCAAGTCCCTCCCTCTAGAAGAAAACTGACCACGGATTTTTTTTCCTAGAAATTTCGTACTTCAACCAAATGTTCAGCAATAAAATGCAAAAGCTGTCTTCAATGGTGCAGTTTGGGTGATTTTCAGGTCAATAAAATTTAGTTCTTTAACAGAAGCAGCTTAAAATATCTTTTCAAAATACATTTTACAAACTTTAAACTGTTAAAACCAGTTCTAATTCTATCATTCTGCAAACAAGATAAAGATTATTGGCACACCAGACCTCTTGAGGTCAGTGCAGTTTGGCAGTCACATGGTCACATCCAGGATTTCACTCAAATTTCCATTCTTTGCCATTTAGGGCAAAATAATGCACATCACCCAAGGCATCACTCATGCACTTCCTAGCAAGGAGTTACAAAGCAGCACTAGTAGATAGATGGGCAGCCAGCAGGTTGCCTGCCCCTCAGCTGTTAAATGGCAAATGGATAACCTAAAAAGGAGAAATGAGGTTTGTAAAGTTGAAATAAAAATTCTCTACACATTCTAGTGGACTATTTTGGCAAAACTGTTTCAACATCAAAAAATATTGCTGCCAAGTCATTATTATATGCAAGTATAAAATTTCCAAATTTACATACTGAACAATTCTGAAAAATGGATGCACACTCTACCCCGTCACTCAATAAAGTAAGCCAATTCTGTAGCATTCAATTTAAAAAAAACACAAAATTACCACTCTTTTGGTGTATATATGTTGACATTTTCAATTCAGCGTTTATAAATGCAATGTTTGCTAACATGGTCATTTTAATCAAATATGATAAGGGAAGTCACTTTGCCCCCGGGGAGGTGGGGGGGGGGGGGGGGCTGGGCCTGATGCACAGCCCTAAGAATACAAAGTGAATACCTTTTTAAAACAATTTTTAAAAAAATGTATTGAATATAAACATTCAAAATATTGCACTTCTAATAGCTAAATGCTTTCTGTCTCCACCACCAAATGAGATATATGAACTGTACAAATATTTAAATTTTGTTTGAGGGATAATCATTTTGATTGTTTGATATGTATTGCAAACAATTAGATTGGTGAGTAGATGGAAAATTAAAATAACTCAGTCCAGATGCTTTTAAATTTAAATGCACTATCAAAACTATAGATTTAATACATCAGAAAGTGCTGTGAATGCAACTTTTAAAGTTATGATGCAAGTCAGTGACTTTTTTTTTTAATAAAAAGATAACGACCCCCAGCCAAAAGGAACCCAGGGATTCATTCATCAGAAACCAGTCTAGGTTTGTGAAATTCTAAAATTAAGTCGGTCACAAATTAATACTCCAGACTGACAGTGCTAAAACATAAATCCACAACTTTTAGCGTCATGGAAGGATCATAAAAGCTTTAACTATACACTTTATAAACAAACAGCTTGTGCCACCTTGATGAGCATCGTGCAGTTTAATACCTTTGAAATATAGTCTATAGTACAGATAACAGCATTAACCACTTTACGATTCAATTACTGAAATAATGGTACGTTTCATAAGTATCAATTATGAAGAGTTGGATTAATTGGATCACTAACAGAGTTGGCACAGACACAATGGGCCAAGTGGCCATGTGCCTTATCATTCTATGATTAATATTAAACAGCCGCCTTGGGTACCAGAGTTCAATCAAGTCTTAAAGCATGAATAGAAAAGGGATTTGTAATTCTTTAGGGGAAGCAAGAAATGCAAATATCAGGACTTTCGGCATAAACTGGAAAACATCAAGAGGCTTTTATTGGTCAGTACCATACTTAAATGCTCCAATACAATGCATTCGTAAGCCAATTATCTTATAAATGACTTTGAAGAAATGGGTTTGTCTACCTAAGTTAAAATATTCCAAAAATTGTGAAGCATTTTTGAGATGTTTCAACAATGAAGAAAGTGTTTAACTATCAAATATATGTAACTAGAGATGGGTAATAAAGGATTGCCCATAGCCCAAGAACAAACTTTAAAAAAAGCTCTAAATCTAAAATTCATCCGTAGAAAAATTCATATTGTCTTTTAAATCAACAAAAAAGTACCGCTGCAATAACTGAAATGTGAAATCTCAAGACTGAGGCACCCTTTTAATTCTGCTCTCTCTTCCCCCCCAAGAATAAATATTTTAAGATTCATTATTAGCCATGAACCAAAATTTAAATAGTATGTAGTATTGACCAGATTTTAAATAGCTATTAAGTGAGCAAGTGCTATTACAATGCTGTTAAGTATACATGGCTGCATTTCTATGTTCTAGACCAGCCTACAATGCATATTTAGTTAAGAATTTGTTTTATCTTTTGGAAAAAAGCACAGATAGTAGGATAAATACTTATGAATGGATATCAAAGGATCATGTTAATATGCTTAAAGGATTGCTCATATTTCTATTTCCTTATGTGTTCCTTAATGTAATGAATACACAATATCTATGCAATAAAGTTTATTTTGCAATGGAAAAAGTTACTATTTAGGCTTATTTCTAGATACATTTTTGAAGGTTAAGAGCTGGTCAGCCGCATTTTCCCTGCAAATTGAAGAAACCATTTACAGAAGAATTGATGTAGAAATAGAAGTCTTGCCATGGTTGCCAGCACACAGCATTTGTGGGGGTGGGGGGAGAAACAGATGAATGATTTTAGCCAAAATGGTGCAGGTAGGAAACCCAACTTGTACTATATAGGGTACAGGTGACAGCATTGGAAACAAACTGGAAAATGCTTCACCATATTTATAAAATGGTATTCTAGCAGTTGAGTTTGCTTCATGGGTCTGTTTACAAGATGTCAGATATAGACTGGTTTGTGTGTAAATTGAGTCCAAAAACAATACCTTGATCCAAGCACAAAATATGAATTACTGACTTTTGGGGCCCTAATAGTTAATACATAATTTTAGGAAAAACCAGATTTGAACTCAACCATGGGTCACTCAAGACATGCGGTGAAAGAGCTATTTAAAAACTGTGTAAGCCCCTTCCCCTGAAAATTGGTGAATTTATCCAGCAAGTAGCTGAACCATATAAAACAGGATGGACTTGGTTTGATCCCTGCTTCATGCTGCGTTAGCCAGTTTCAGCAGGACTGAAGACAGGACTACAGTTGGGTTTCAGCACCCCAAGTTAAAGAGGAAACTCAGTCTGCGTTTCCACTTCTGACCATTACCAGTCATCCATGGTAAAAAAAAAAAATGCTTCCAGTGGATAAAGACAGGATGGATGGGCTGAAGCTGCAATAATCAATTAACCCTGTCAGTAAGTGCCTACAGGCACTTACTGACCATGTTCATATATGGTTAATGAAAACATGGATGAGGTAAAAAGGGCATTTGGTATCATTAACTGTACCACAGCAACGAGACAATGCCTTCAGGATAGGCAGGAAAGGGAGATAATTGGCATCTGAAATGTTGAAACATTCAAAAGAGCATTATAAATTTTTAAAATTCTGATTACTGCCACATGATCCTAGTTATTATGGTTGAATTTTGAGAAATGTAAATGTGAAGACTATTTAGAAATAAGCATTTAGGGGGCAGACTAAAACTGAACACATTGCTGAATTGTTGGAAAGGCACCAAATTAAAATTAGAATTACTCCCATAAATAATCCCAGAAATTATATGCCAATATTTATTAGCTTTATGTTAACCTTATAAAAGGTGGCTTGTAGCTTTAATGTGGGACTCGCATTCAGAGGAAGCAAGTTTAAAATCAAATTCCAATCAAATACTTGTTAAAGTTGAGTTTTTCCAATTCTCAGCTATGCAATTACATAGCCTTGTGGTAAAAAAAAATACACAAGTACACATACATGTATACACATACACAGAAACCTATCCCGTCCCACAAAGCACACCTCTTATTGGTAGACATGGAGGAGCTTCCATGGTGCCTCTGAAGAAGTCTGCTACCCAGACGGTCCCGTCCTCCCAGATGAAGGACAGCTTGGAGGCAGGAAGGCATAGAAAAGGAGATTTCAAATTAAAACAATTACAGGAAAAAAGTTATTTAGCTATCTAGTTTAAATTAATACATGTGTTTCTCGGTTACTTGGTTTAAAGAATTCAAATTGAAATTTCATTTAAAAAATGTAAGCCATTTAAAAAGCTGTGCAGCTTCCCCCACCCACCCCCCCATCCTCGTGTCTCAAATTTTCTGCTAATCAGAAGGTAAAAAGCAGGCAAGCTGCTCATGACCCACGACCAGAAGGGACTTTCCAATTTTTTTTTAAACCAGTGTAGTAATTAACCAAAGTTTTCATCTGTGCGTTTCTATTGATTTTAATTAAACTGCCCTCAGATAGCACAAATTCACTTGGCAAGCAAGATTTTCAGCTTCTTGTCCCACTCCCAAGAGGCAAAGTAAACCCACCAAGACTGGAAATTAACCTGAGTATATTCTGGACTGGATGGAAACTGCTGAATTTATGCTAATTCACAAATGTATGTTTATGTAGTGCACACGCTCATGCCTGCATAAGAAAGTATAAACAACAAATACCCTTTTATTCCCTTCCACCTTGCTCCTTAGCAGTATAGCAAATTTTGTGGTATTAAATGAGGGATAATTAAAGGATATTGTAGCCCCAGGTTACTTTTTTTTTCAACTGAACAGTGGGACTGCAAGTACTAAATCAGGAGAGCAGCATAAAAGTCTAATGCAAGGTTGAATAGTTGAAAAGAAGAATGATCACCTGCAAGGCCACGTGATATTCTGAGACTGAGGTTTGGACCTTTCCAGAGAGGTCACTTTGCAAACTCCATGTACTGCCAATTAGAGAGTAGACTGTTGACCTCCCCAGAGAACAGGTCACATGGATTCCTTTTGTGCATTATCAATTCAAAATCCATCCTGATCGCCTCCTAGAGATCACTCCACTGACAAGACAGGAAATGAACTGTACAAAAGGGACATAAAAAGATCTCCAGCAGCAGTAATAATAAAAGCTTCTGAAGAGGATAAACAGAGGAAAGGTTTTCTTTACCCAGGCCTTTGATCTCAACAGCTTCTACATTTTACTCGTTGTTAGTTATACACACTTATTCCCTGGTAAGCAGCTGGATTATGACTTGATAAACTTGCTTCAAAATCATTAATCTTCCACTGTGGACACCACACATCAGCAAAAAGCACCTGCCCTGACATCACCTGTGTAAAAAAAAAAGTACTACCTATGAACTCTACAGTACACATTACAGAAAATAATGGATATCCAGCAGTAATACAATGCTAGCTGGTCATCTTAGACTTCAAATGAACTGCCTAAAACACTCCTCGTAACAATTACCTGGCAATTTCTTATAGAAATCCATTATTCTCTATACAGTTTTGGTACTCAATTTTAAGCCAAAACAAAACTTCTTCAAAACCATCTAGTGAATTTTCTAATAAGCCAGTCTACAAAACTCCAGGTTCAACGCCCATTTGTTCTGAGTTAACTAACCTCAGCTGGATGGCAACAGACCACTGCAATTGACTTCAGAACCCATGTGGTAGGGAGCTAGAAATTTCAAAAAATACCTGGCAGGGTTTATTCCTGACTGTTATGAAGAAGTGACTCCCTGCTGGAAAATGCTTGCAGCTAATAGGTGGGGTTGGTGGTGATATCTATGCTTGACTCACTACCCAGTCTTCCACAAAGAATGACCCCTTAAGTCTGGTACTGAAGGGTTGCATGATTCCCATGAGCAATAGAACCACAAGTCAGTACTTTCAATATAGAAAAGTTACAACCATGAAGGAGAAAATTATTTTAAAAAACAAAAGATTTAGATTTACAAATGTTACCATACTAAACTTTAAATTAAAACAAGAAATGCTGGAAATACTCAGCCGGTCTGGCAGCATCTGTGAAGACTTTAGTATACTGTATTTGCTGCTCACAATGTGGTCTCCTCTACATTGGGGAGACCAAACGCAGATTGGGTGACCGCTTTGCGGAACACCTCCACTCAGTCCAAAAGCATGACCCCAAGCTTCCTGTCGCTTGCCACTTCAACATGCCCACATATCTGTCCCGGGCTTGCTGCAGTGTTCCAGTGAACATCAACGCAAGCTCAAGGAACAGCATCTCATTAACCGATTAGACACGCCACAGCCTGCCGGACAGAACATTGAGTTCAATAATTTCAGAGCATGACGGGTCCCCCTTTTTATTTTTAGTTTTTTCTTTATTATTTTTGTTGATTTTAGTTTAGTTTTTTCCATTTTTTTTTAAACCATGTGTCTACCCACTTTTTTTTTTCATGTTTGTGCTTTGTGCAGGGCTGTTCATTTTTCTGTCAATTAACACCCTCTCTGCACTAATGCTTTGTCTTTCAACACACCATTAATATACCATTTGTCTTTGCTCCATGATCTTCTGGTCAGTTATTCTCTGTGAACCTCTGTCCTATCAACACCTTGCCCTTTGTTATCTCTTGCCCCACCCCCGCTTTATTTGCTTAAAACCTATTACATTTCTAACATTTGTCAGTTCTGATAAAGGGTCACTGACCTGAAACATTAACTCTGCTTCTCTCTCCACAGATGCTGCCAGACCTGAGTATTTCCAGCATTTCTTGTTTTTATTTCAGATTTCCAGCATCTACAGTATTTTGCTTTTACTAAACTTTAAATAACTGTGTTTATGCAGGTGCATCACATATTACATGAGACTATAGCATGATGCTGAGGTAACAATTATTTGAATAGTTTGGTTGGATAATTTTAAAATATGGTCCTCTATATATTGTTCAAGTGAAACAAATTTGTATCAAAATCTTGCAACTACACAATTAAGTGTTGTCAAACATTTTACATGGATCTAAAATAACAAAACAAAGTAAAACAAAAAAAAAGTAACCATAGGAAACATCTCCAGTTCTGGTAAATAGCACCGGGAACTCCTGTGTAAAGTTATACCCTATTACTTTTCATCTATTTCACAATATAATATAAATCTCCTGTATTCACATGGGGACATTGTTTATATTTTGAATATTTTTCCTCTGAGGATTATCCCACTAGCTTTATTTTCCCAAAAGCACATCCCTTAGCTTAATTTGCCATCTCTTCCCCATCAGTAGCAATTTTCTGTGGAATCTACTGTTGTCACTCTTCTGTTCTGATAAAATTTCCAAACAAAATTTGTAAAATGCAATGCAGTCCATTCTTTAATCAATATAAAAAAAAGGGATGCTCAAAGTTTACATTTTCTTCAATTTAATTTTTGATTTTCCACCCAAGCATCAATGGATACAATTAGCAAAGCTGGTTGTGACAGCCTCTTCCACTCCCAAGATAAAATATTAACATATGAACAACTGGATTTTGAACCTAGGACTCTTTACCAAAGTCCCAATTTCCTATTCCTAAATTTGTTTGAAGCCTTACCCTCAGAGCTGGGTTGGTCTTTGATAGGGGGCTGAACTTCCTCAGTCCTAGTCTCAGTGCCCTCTGCTTGGGTTACTAAGTTGTGCTCTGGTGCAGGACTTGGGTTGCTGCTGTTCTCCTGCTTCATTGGAGAGGCATCTGCTATAGAACTCTGATTACTGTTCTCATCTAATTTACAAACACCAAAAACATACAATTAGACACAAGATTTATTTTACACAATTTACAAAATGCTGTAGGAATAAAAGAGAAAGGGGAGAAAGAACACTTTTGGTGAACTCAGCTTTGGACTTTTGGTTTTTTTTAAAAATAAAAGCATCAGATTTTTCTATCTGCTGTTGAAATGTGAATGATTCAAATACATTAATATAATTTTGCTGAAAGCCCAAGACAGAATTTATTCCTGACAAAGTCTTTTAATGCTATGCTTACTATCTGCATGTATAGGTCTTTTTACAGTGTTTTGTTAGTGTATGACGAACACCATCAATAACCTGCGCACTACTCTCCCACATTTGCATTTTTATAATATGCACATTGCAGAAAGTCAGTTGTCCATGCTCTAAATCAGCCTTCAAAGGGCCTATAGGAATATGTAGGCAGGAACAGATACATGATCCCTCCATTTTTCTTAAATTAGTTGGAGGACTGGGAAAGATACTGAACTGCAACAGTGTGCTTTAAGACCCAATTTTGTCATAATGCAAACAAACTAACAGGCTGAACTAAGGTAGTTCAAGTGGTCAATGGAATGGTCATAATTCTGTTAACACATATTTAAAAAAGCAAAGTTGTGAAGGTCAGTAACTTTACATTTTCCACTACCATAAACTACCCAAGGCACACGCATTAGAAGACAAGAGTGTTAAAGTAAATGCATCTAAACTTTGATAAGCTACTTGTGACTGTAGTAGTATTCCACTACACAGTTTCTTTGGCATGCCATGCTAAGCATTTAATGTGTGAGAGTACAAATCAAAAACATCCCACCAGAAATTCATTCATAAATACTCCCCACAATACGCAATCCTTGGTTCCTCAAAGGCTCTAAATTAGAATATTCATAGCTGTGCAATGACGTGGGCTGTTATAGGTCACAGTACAATGAATAAGACTACTGTGTCTCAATTATTCTCTATCCACTATATCTGATCTTTCTCAATCCCTTCAACTATATTGTTTGTTTCAATGCTCAATAATCTTTCAACTCTGTCATTTACCTGTTTCTGTCTGTTTCTGTGCACCTTGAGTTAATATTAGCACCAGATTACTATGATGCTTTAAAAGATTTTACATAATGTAAGGTGGGGGTGGGGGGTTAGGAGCAAATAAGGAATCACATACAATGTATCATAATAGTAAAGCATTTTTGATACTCAGTTTAAAAAAGAAAACAAATGAAACATATCCTGGTAAAGTCAAACTCAGTCCATAACTTATTGGCTGCACAGATCAGAGTGAAGCTCAACACTCATGCAGATAATTCAACTCTACAAGAGCTTGCCAAATTGATGCTGATTAGTACCCTCCACTTACAATCCCTCCCAAAAAAAATTAAGAATTGCTAAAAAAAAAAGACAAAGATTGTATAAATTAAGCAAGGGACAGTTTTGTTTTAGCCGGAAAGGAAAATGCAAAGGAATATTAACTCCATCATATATAAAGAAAATGATGAACAGAGGGAGGGACAAAAAAGTTAGTAGAAAAGTCAAATTATGAGCCTATTTGAAACAAAAAACAGTAAGTTGATTGTGAATTAATGAAATGGGTAAAAATCAGAAGGGAAATGAGAGAAGTGTGTTACATCACAAATATTTACAATATACGTGGATCTCCTATAACCTTCCTCAGTACAAGTCAGAATATGGTAGAAGTTTGAGATATGTTAATACAGTAGATAAGTCTTTTTTTAGATTTGGCGTATGATGACAGGCTCTATATGCAAGGCCCAATAATTTAACTGTTGCCTGTGACATTACTGACAGGTAGTCAAAGGTCTGAAGCAAGTGATGTTTAATTGCTAAGATGGATCTGTGTTTGACCTGGCCTGTCTCTTAAGGCTCATGTATTCCTTATGGGCAAGTTGTCTCAATGGACACACTTCCAAAGTCAACTGTTAAGAAGTTTCTTACGCTGAATCCAACTGCACAAAACCTCAAGTGTCCTGTTTGACCTTGAGCTAAATGTCAACACCAAATCGCATCAACATTCAAATGCCTTTACATTTTTCCTGAAGTATGGTGCCCAGAACTGTTCACCAGAAATACTTCAGCGGAATCCCAAGTAGTAGTTTATAAAATTCTAGCATGATCTATTTGCTTTCATATTCTATTCCTCTATTTACAAACCCAAGTAAGCCCAATGCTTTGTAACTATCTTATACTACTTGTCCTGCCACTTTTAAGGATTCAATTTACCATACTCTGATCCATCCTGAAACCTATAACTAGCCTCATCATGATCTCCTACTTTGCCAAGTTTTGTATCATATTCAAAATTTCTAACACTTTTCCCTACACCCAAGTCTAGGTTGTTAATAAAAACTAAAAAAAGTAGTGGACTGAAAAATTGAACTTGGGGAATATTAATGCGAACCATCTTGTAGTCTGAAAAACATCCATCCACCAAAATCCTATGCTGCCTGTTACCAAACCGTTCTTCCATCTCCTCAATAAGCCATCTCTGAGGCACTTTGTCGAAAACCTTCCCAAAATCCATATATAAACAACACATACTGCATACTTTGATCACCCTTCTCCGTTACAAAGAATTCAATGAAGTTAGTCAGATATGATTTAGCTTCAACAAAGCTAAATGCTTTGCAAAAGCTTTCTTGATTAGCCCATGCCTTTTCAAATGAAGATTTATTTTGTTCCTGATAATGGTTTCCAACCTCCCCACCACCAATGTTGGGCTGACTTTCCCGTGGTTACCTCGTTTATTCCTCTCCCACTTTCTTGAATAGTGGTATAAAATTAGCAAACCTCCAGTCCTCTGGCACTAGTCCTACATCCATAGAGGATTGGAAGATTATGACTAATGCCTCTGCTATTTCTACTTTTGCTTCTTTCAGTAATCTCGAATGCAATCCATCTGGACCAGGTGACTTATCAAATTTTAGTAATGGTAATCTTTTTAGTAAGTCTTCTCTATTATCCTGCCCATAATTTCTCCCTCTCCTTTTAGTGCGACCTTCACATCAACTTGTTTCCTTTATGAAGGCAGATGCAAAGTACTCACTTAATACTTTTACCATGTTCTCTGCTTCTGCGTGAAGATTTCCCTTTGAATCATTGATAGGCCCAACCTGTTCCCTAGGAAATCACTTACACTGCACTGCTTATAAAAAGTTTCAGCCAGTGCCAATTCAAAACAAAACAAGTTTTCTTTATATTTAAGATAGAGATTCACAGGGGAGTCTAGAACTAGGAGGCAGCATTTCAAATTAAGGGGGCTCCTATTTAGGACAGAGATGAGGAGGAATTTCTTCTGAGAGTCGTTAAGGTTTGGAATTCTCTTCCCCAGCAAGCAGCAGAGGTTGGGTCATTGAATATATTCAAGGCCGAGTTAAGACTGATTTTTGATTGACAAGGGAGTCAAAGGTTATGGGGGCAGGAAAGTGGAGTTAAGGCCACAATCAGATTAACCATGATCTTATTGAATGAAGAAGCAGGCTCGAGGGGCTGAATGGCGTACTCTCTTAACTAAATGCACCACCAAAATTTATAACTGAAATTTGCAAGAGGTCATGTGCTCAATTCAGTTCCCTACTTAA
>NC_090393.1:32645208-32771404 GCF_036365525.1 Heterodontus francisci | reverse complement strand
ATGGGACTGACTGGCATAGATTCGATGGGTCAAATGGCCTCGTTTTGTGCCATAATGACTGACTTTACTCCTTTTCTCCAAGTGGCCTTTCTTTGTGGTAGCTATATGGTGAATAGTCAAATTAATCACTAAAATTTATTAAACAGTGCAAAAACTGACAACTTCAATTTTCATGTACTGCTTGGCTGCACAACCTTTTCTTGTAAAATTTTAACTTTTCTCAATTATAAACTTTTATGCTCATATTTATATTGGGTTTTGCCCATGCAAGCTCCTTTGATGGCACAATGTGGTTGATGGCTCTCCACAAGTTGCTCAAAATCTGTTAATTTTTTTTCACCTCACTTACCAATCCCCACCCCAGAGATTGTTAATGCTGGGTCACAGTCTCAGGATAAGTGGCCAATCATTCAGGACTGAGATGAGGAAAAATTACTATACTCAAAAAGGCTAGGAATCTTTGGAATTCTCTAACCCAGATGGTTGTGGATGCTCCCTTGTTGAATACATTTAAGGCTGGGATAGATAGTTTTTTGGTCTCATAGGGAATCAAGAGATATGGGGAGCAGGCAGGAAAGTGTAATTGAAGCCCAAGATCAGCCATGTTTGTATTGAATGGCAGAGCAGGCTCGATGGACCATATGGTCTACTTCTGCTCCTGTTTCTTGTGTTCTTATACCTGTTATTGTATTTTCTGAATCTGGCCTTTACCATTTATCTGCAATTTTCTTGCATTTCACTTTAAACTCCATTGCAAGTACTTATTCTACTGTTGGATCCACAAACAAGTGGTACTTTAAGAGAATGGAAATACAATACTACGGTGACAACTCACTTCAGTAACAGTTAACTGTCTAATTTTCATTTGATGCTCCCCTTCACCCCAATACACCTAACCGCAGAACAGCAACTTACATCATCAACTTTAGGTTCCGTTACGGGTACCCATTTGTAGATCCGGAGTGATGTGTCACCAACAGTTACCCATTTCTTCTCCCTGCGTTTCAAGAAATTAACAGATTTAAAACACAAAAGGGGGCACACTTTCACTTGAACTGTTTAACAGTAATTCCTATTTTAATTCTGTAAGAGCAATTACAGCAATTCAATCCCATTAAAAAAACTGAACTGTGTTCTGATGGTGTTGCATACAAGTGTTGATAACGCAGACACCTTAAAATACAGTTCAAGGAGATCCAAAAGACTACAAGAGTATAAAGTCTTTTGGATAAGACATTAAACTGAGGCCCCATTTTCCTGTCAGGCAGACGTAAGAGATTGCATAGTGCAACGAAAAAAGCACAGGAGAGCTCTCCCAATGTCCAGTTCAACACTTCTCAACTAGACAAATCTGTTTTTAGTGATGTTAGTTATCACAGTACTGTTGGTGGAACCCTGCTACCTACAACAGTGACTATACTTAAAACAAAATGTACTTCATTAGCCCTGAAGTACACTGAGATAAGGTGTTTTATAAATACAAGTTATTTCTTTAATATCCAATTGTTCCCAAAAAGGACATGCACAAAAAATGTTAGTGACGCCATTACTGATTTTCCTTCGCTGCCATAGCTGCAATTGGGAAACCAAACTTGGCTCACTGGAGGGGATGGGGTTAATTACATTCCCAGACCTCTGCGCCACACTAATTGATGGAATATCCAGTTACTGCTTTTTAATAGATTTTTTAGGACAAATATAGACACACACACATTTTTAAAGTAAGTTTTGGCCCTCAAAAGTCAGAGCTCTGTTCGGACAGAATTCCTTGTGTTACAAAAGTGCCTTTGTTTTGCTAAATATATTTTTTGAGGATTCATTTTGGAAAGATTGAAGAAAATGTTAACTCTGGGGTTTTCAAAGGGGTCATGTAAAGGCCATTTGACTTCGAAAAACAGTCCCTGGAAATGTTTTTTTTTTAAAAAGGGACACAGAGGTCTTGTGAGGAAAGCAAGCTTTCCGGGAAACCACCCGACTTCCAGCTCAATAAACAGACAACTTTGGACACCTGGAGAAGCTGTTTACAAAGAAGTGACAGGTCAGGATTGATGGAGGTCAAAAGGTTGACCTCCTATTGTCGGTTGTGCTTTTGAATTGTTTTGAGTTAGGGTTGAACTGTAAGAAAAAGGGAATTCCCAAGGAAGGAGACCACAACCTAGCTCAGCTTTCCAGCACCTCTCTAAAAGACCCCGAGAAGTCCACTGTGTCAATCATCTTGTCTTCTGTGTTTGAAGAAAAGCCTGCGAAATTAATTCTTACGCTGCCTGAAATGAACTGTTCTAAAAGATCCCAGTGACCCGTCTACGTGTACTCGGAGGCCAGACTGTATGCCAGTTTTGGAACACAACAGATCTCATCTGCTGTTTCTTCAAGAATGAGCAAGTATTCAGCCCAAGTATTTTTTTGTCTGTAATAAACCTCTAAAAATAAAAATCCAATTTTTCCGGTTAACCAGGGTGTGTGTGGGTGTGTGTGAGAGAGAGAGATTGAGAGTGAGAGAGAATGAACAGCTAAGGTAAAGAGGGAACTTTAATATTTCAATCTGTGTGCTTATGCTTTATTTCCTTACTGGTTAAAGGCTTGTTTTCTAATAAATGAAAAATTTGTTTTTCATTAAAGAAACCTGGTTCGTGTGTTTTATTCTGAGATAAAAATATATGATTGACCCGTGGAGAAGAGGAACTAGAACAAACAGTGCACTCCTCCCGCCTTGGTCATAACACTTGACGCATCATGTACATATACTCCTGGATACCATGTAAATACAGAATACCGGACATCATGTATTTTGCATACATCACAACAAGTCCGGATCTTGCCATTTCTATGTTCCCAGCTACTGCGCTATTCACAAGTCCAAATCTACTTTTTAAAAGAAAAATCTTATGTACTTGTCTTGATGTCAGATTCAGGCCCATTGTTTTTAGCACCAAACTGTTACTTTTCCAGTCAGCTGCTCGCAGCTGAAGTAGTCTCTACCTTGCAAAGACAGACTTCCAATCCATCCTCACCTTCGACTGTCACTTCCCTTTCTGTAAGGAAACGTCCTGCTGATTACCACCTACAGCCCTCACTCAACTGATGAATCATTCCTCCTCCACATTGACCACCACTTGGAAGAGGCACTGAGGGTAGCAAGGGCACAGAATGTCGTATGGGTAGGGGATTTCAATGAACATTTCCCACTTGCCTGGATGAGTGCAGCTCCATTAACACCCGTGAAGCATGACACCATTCAGGACAAAGCAGCCCACTTGATTGGCAGCCCATCCGCCACCTTAAACAGTCACTCCCTCCACCACCAGCACAATGTGGCAGCAGTGTGAACCACCAGCAAGATGCACTGCAGCTACTCACCAGGACTTCTCTGACAGCACCTTCCAAAGCCATAACCTCCACCACCTAAAAAGAACAAGCACATGGGAACACCATCTGCAAGTTCCACTCCAAGTCACACAATCCTGACTTGGAAATATATCACGGTTCCTATACTGTCGGTGGGTCTGCTCCCTCCCTAACAGCACTGTGGATGTACCTACACACAAGGACTGCAGCAGTTCACCACCACCTTCTCAAGAGCAATTATGGATGGGCAATAAACACTGGCTTTGCCAGTATGCCCACATTCCATGGATGAATATGACAGATTTAATGTGCAAACTGAGTAATAGGGAAGTTAGGGAGAAATTCCAGCATATTCATGAATCAATAAAATATAGCACGTGTAATTGCAACACTTCCTGCCTTATGCTATTTCTGTAATGCTTAAAGTTCATATTTATAAACTTATTCAGAAGATCTGCTCTATCCATCTCCCAGTTCCTGGTGGTGCTGTTCTTAAGAATTCAGCACACCTGATGCCTCTTGCCCAACCAAATCTCCTGACACCTTTCCCTGCACTCAACCGAAGAGTCACGCCATTGTATATTCTTCCTGCTTCTGCCAAGAAAAGTCAAAGTGCTGAAATTAGAGCTGCAATCCAGGAAGTAACTTGAACTTCTTTAAAGTGCTTACTGTGCTTTTACTAAAACAAAACAGGAGTTCTGAACAGTTCAACACCACTCCCCAGAATGTGGCAATACTGCCTCTTCAGGAGCAGGACAGAGTGTTCATAAACACCTTTCCTGGCACTGAACCAGAAGCACATTTCAGTTTTTTTATGCATGTTCAGGACTAACATTGCATGTACTAACACACACAGCAAATACAACACAAGCATACCTTATTTATCACAACCATTTCTCTACATCACATGCAGAGATTTAAATAACCATGTACTTTTATCAAGTGATTTAGGAAAATCCATACTCATTTTCCAGAAACCAATCATATAGAATCATAGATAATAAAAACAGAAAGTGCTGGAAATACTCAACAGGTCAGCATCATCTGTGGAGAGAGAAGCAGAGTTAACGTTTCAGGTCTGTGACCTTTCATAGAATCAGAGTGGTTACAACACAGAAGGCAGCCATTTGGCCTGTCTTGTCCATGCCGGCTCTCTAAGCGCAGGTCATCTAGTCCCACTCCCTGGCCTTTTCCGGGCAGCCCTGCAAATTTTCTCTCTCCAGATATTTATCCAATTCTCTTTTGAAGGCCTCAATTGAGTCTGCTTCCATCACACTCCCAGACACAGCATTCCAAATCCGAACCACTCACTGCTTAAAAATGTTCTTTCATGTCATCTTTGGTTCTTTTACCATTGTTAAGTAAAGTGAGGAGGGGTTGAAGGGCTTCCCTCTTTTCCCTCTCCTTGTTTGACCACAACTGACCAATTCTGTAGGTTTGTGATTGGTTCTTGTTATGATCACAGCAAGTATGTGATCAGACAGGTTTTCTGGAGTTAACAAAGTGATTAACTTTATTGTACCTAAACCAAACTAATAAGATAAACAATGTGCCAACTTTCACACACACACTAGAGGTTTACACACACACAAATAGATTACAGAGTGAGGAAAGGTAGATTGGTTGAGTTAGAGTCCATAAAAATAAGGTATACAGTCTGAGAAGTTTGGTGATTTGGCTGGCTTCTAGCTGAATTCAGTGGTCCTCAGGCTTTTAGTTTGAAGAGGTAGATGACTAGTTTGGGGAGTTTCTTGGAGACAACGACACGGGTGATTTCCTCCAAATGGGTTTCTGGTTGTAGCTGGAGTATGCAAAGGTAGTCAGTCAACAAGCAGGATTTGAAAGCTTTCAAACTGGAATGGAGAGAGACAGAGAGAGACCGAACGCCGCTTAGGGTCTGCTCATGTCAAGAGTGCAGTCGCTTCTCCTCTGCTACATAGAAAAACACCAGCTTAAAACCACAGATGGGGAGGGGCTTGTCACATGACAGTCACTCAGTGATTCAAACATAGCAATTGGCAGTAACCCCTCTGCCTGCCGAAAAGAACAGACAGTTCCTTCAAACTTCCTGGATCTTGGTTCTCGCTGGGAAATGCAGCCATTTCGTCTCCCTCCTCACATCCCTTTACAATTTTGGATAGAATGCAGCAGGCTAGGTGATCATCTTAAGCTGCCAGCAGGCATCCTTTTTTCAAAATGTTCCTTTTAAATGTCTTCAAAAAAAAGTCAAACCTCCAATCAGTGGATCAAAGAAAATTCTTTGGCCTCCTTATCTCGAGAGACAATGGGTAAGCGCCTGGAGGTGGTCAGTGGTGTGTGGAGCAGCACCTGGAGTGGCAATAAAGGCCAATTCTAGAGTGACAGGCTCTTCCACAGGAGCTGCAGAAAAATTTGTTTGTCGGGGCTGTTACACAGTTGGCTCTCCCCTTGCGTTTCTGTCTTTTTTCCTGCCAAATAAGTCTCTTCGACTCGCCACACTTTAGCCCCGTCTTTACGGCTGCCCGCCAGCTTTGGCGAATGCTGGCAACTGACTCCCACGACTTGTGATCAATGTCACAGGACTTCATGTCGCATTTGCAGACGTCTTTAAAGCGGAGACATGGACGGCCAGTGGGTCTGATACCAGTGGCGAGCTCGCTGTACAATGTGTCTTTGGGGATCCTGCCATCCTCCATGCGGCTCACATGGCCAAGCCATCTCAAGCGCCGCTGACTCAGCAGTGTGTATAAGCTGGGGATGTTGGCCATCACGAGGACTTCTGTGTTGGAGATACGGTCCTGCCACCTGATGCCAAGGATTCTCCGGAGGCAGCGAAGATGGAATGAATTGAAACGTCGCTCTTGGCTGACATACGTTGTCCAGGCCTCGCTGCCAGAGAGCAAGGTACTGAGGACACAGGCTTGATACACTCGGACCTTTGTGTTCCATGTCAGTGCGCCATTTTCCCACACTCTCTTGGCCAGTCTGGACATAGCAGTGGAAGCCTTTCCCATGCGCTTGTTGATTTCTGCATCTAGAGACAGGTTACTGGTGATAGTTGAGCCTAGGTAGGTGAACTCTTGAACTACTTCCAGAGCGTGGTCGCCAATATTGATGGATGGAGCATTTCTGACGTCCTGTCCCATGATGTTCATTTTCTTGAGGCTGATGGTTAGTCCAAATTCGTTGCAGGAAGCCGCAAACCTGTCAATGAGACTCTGCAGACACTCTTCAGTGTGAGATGTTAAAGCAGCATCGTCAGCAAAGAGGAGTTCCCTGATGAGGACTTTCCGTACTTTGGACTTCGCTCTTAGACGGGCAAGGTTGAACAACCTGCCACCTGATCTTGTGTGGTGGAAAATTCCTTCTTCAGAAGACTTGAACACATGTGAAAGCAGCAGGGAGAAGAAAATCCCAAAAAGTGTGGGTGCGAGAACACAGCCCTGTTTCACGCCACTCAGGATAGGAAAGGGGTCTGATGAGGTGCCGCCATGTTGAATTGTGCCTTTCATATTGTCATGGAATGAGGTGATGATACTTAGTAGCTTTGGTGGACATCTAATCTTTTCTGGTCTGAAAAGACCATGTCTGCTGACGAGGTCAGAGGCTTTGGTGAGATCTATGAAAGCAATGTAGAGGGGCATCTGTTGTTCACGGCTCTATCTGACGAAGGGAGAACAGCATGTCAATGGTCGATCTCTCTGCTCGAAAGCCACACTGTGCCTCAGGGTAGACACGCTCGGCCAGCTTCTGGAGCCTGTTCAGAGCGACTCGAGCAAAGACTTTCCCCACTATGCTGAGCAGGGAGATTCCACGGTAGTTGTTGCAGTCACCGCGGTCACCTTTGTTTTTATAGAGGGTGATGATATTGGCATCGCGCATGTCCTGGGGTACTGCTCCCTCGTCCCAGCACAGGCATAGCAGTTCATGTAGTGCTGAGAGTATAGCAGGCTTGGCACTCTTGATTATTTCAGGAGTAATGCTGTCCTTCCCAGGGGCTTTTCCGCTGGCTGGAGAATCAATGGCATCACTGAGTTCCGATTTTGTTGGCTGTCCGTCCAGCTGATCCATGACTGGTAGAGGTTGGGCTGCATTGAGGGCAGTCTCAGTGACAACATTCGCCCTGGAGTATAGTTCTGGATAGTGCTCAACCCAGCGGTCCATGTGCTTGCGTTGGTCAGTGATTATGTCCCCTGATTTAGATTTGAGGGGGGCGATCTTCTTGATGGTTGGCTCAAAAGCTCTCTTAATGCCTTAATACATTATTCAAAATTATCATTCAACAAAACACATTGGCGCTACACTATTCACCTTAAATCGGTGAAGCAGGTAGCTCAGTCAATATCCAGCCGCCCCCGCCCCGACCCCTCCCACCCCACCCAACAACTTCACCCAAAGGTGTCAAAACCTGCATTAACAGGGGCAGGGGAAAACTACCCTGGGATTCTCTCCATCAGCATGGGTAAGGCTCAATGACTCAATGGATAAATTGAGTGCCGGGGTTGTGGGCTTAAGCTCTTCACAATTGCCAGGGGAGATCTGAGACTTTTTTCTCTTTTTCTGGACACACTCCAGGGCATCTCTCTCCCTTCCAATTAATCTCTGCTCTGACAAAGATCATAAAGTAACCTTGTAGAAATCTACAATGTCATATTTTGGCTGGAAAAAATGTCAAAATAAATGTGTCCGGTGGGTTCACCTTCAGCTGTTCCATTGCAAGGAATATAGATTAGGGATAATCATTTCTACTCTCAGATGCATATGATAGTGCTCAACAGTGCCCAAGTTTGTTCAAACTCAATTTAGTAAGAATAACTGAGTCGGAACAAAAAAATTTACTACAGGAATATGAAACTAGACAACCCAATAGAAAGTTAAGCTGTTCATGAGCACTCATTTGAATTCTTTCCAGCTTTATAAAATGAAGTTAACAAAAATGGGAAAAATTGTGTCAGAGTTCCAAGTTAAACAGGGAAATGGCAATACAGCTCTGGAAATAACACCACCAATCTCAAAGCCACTTCAATTAAGTTACATCTGCGCTACAACTGTCGGGTTAGTGTAAAGTAGTTTTGCTACACATCAAAACAGCAGTTATCATGTAAATGCACTCTGAATCCATAGTCACCACCCAGCCTGACATGAGAACAAGTAGCGAACACTGCAGGAGCAAGTTTCACTCTCGCCACAGTCAGTTTGGGCCTTGACACCAGATTTGCGCTCCACAGGTTTGGCATCACACCAATACCACAATTTTGTCACTGGAATATAAAAAGGTGATAATGTAACACATCTACCTGGCTTACAGGTCTATTCTCAGCCATTTCCTGGATGGAACAAAGCACCATTGAAAGGATTTTGCAATCGACCAATATCCACTCTAAGTCCACTGACTCCAGCTGACTTGACTACACTCGCTCCCACCTTTCCTCCTGTAAAAGGAGGCTCTTCCATTCTCCCAGTTTCTCTGCCACATTTGTTCCAATAGTGCCACCTTCCATACCAGTGCTTCAGATGTTTTCCTTCTTCCTCAACCAAGGATGCCCCTCCGTGGTTGGCAGGACTCAAAAGAGTCTGTCCCATTTCCCACAATTCTGCTCTCACTCCTTACCCTCTCTCCCAGAGCCACAATGGGGTTCCCCTTGTTCTTGCATTTCATCCTATCAGCCTTCCACATTCAACCAATCATTCCTGCAATTTCCACCAACTCAATCATGATGCCATCACCAAATGCATCTTCATCTCCCAGCATTCTAAAAGGACTGTACGCCCGGTGACACCCTGATTCACCCCCAACACTCCCCCTGCTCTCGCAGCACCCTCCCATCCAAGCACAAGAAATGCAATACCTCCCATTTTATCTCCTCCCTGGTGAAAAGGCAATTTACTGGTACTTCTTTCAATTTAGTACATTGTATTCGCTGCTCACGATGAGATGTCCTCTACACTGGGGAGACCAAACTGAAATTGGGCAATCGCTTTGTTGAACACCTCCATTCAGTACGCAAGCATCACCCTGAGCTTCTGGTCACCATCACTTTAATTCTCTGCCCAATCCTACTCTGACCTCAGCTCCCTACACTGTTCCAATATAGCTCAACACAAGCTTAAGGACCTCATCTTTCAACTAAGCACTTGGCAGCCTTCCAAACTCAATGATCCTAACTTCTGCTTCCATTTTTTCCCCAAACAGCAACTATTGATGATTCTGCAATCCCATTTACATCTCTAGACCCATCTTTTGTTCCTCTACTTGCCCCATTACCTTTTGTTTTGTATCATCATCCCTGTTGTCATTTAATCTCTCCCACCTTCCACCCTATCAGACCTCTTTTGTTCTTTCCTCCCCTCCTCCCTTTCCCAGTCTCTGTTCTCACTTATAACCTGTTACATTCTAACTTTTTTCAGTTCTGACAAAAGGTCAACCACCTGAAATGCTATTTCTCTCTCCACAGATGCTGCATGACCAATTTCAAACATTTTCTGTTTTTATATGATTGAAGTATTCTCCACATATTTCACATGCTCAACACCAACTGCAACCACAGACATGCAGCACATTTCCTACAAAAAAAATGAACAAACATTACTTTGACCCAAGCTGTACCATAGCAGGAAAGCCCGAAGCACTTCCCAGTCTATGACGTTTCACATGAAGAAGAAATTTCTAAGTATAGATGGGAACGATAGGGGGAAATTGTTTCACATTCTATTCCTTTCCATTATTCAAGTAAAAAAAGGGGATTAAATCTGTTGTAGTGATTTTTTTTCCAAAAATATACTTCATAAAAATTTACAAAAATACACTATAAAACAGTTGAAATTTCACATTTCGGAAAGTACAATAGAGATCAGATTTCTTCGATACAGAAAATATGAGGTGCTTCTATTCTTGCCATTCCATTTTATATGCAATGTACATTGGCATTATATAAAAAACATTTTGGTGCATACAGCCCAAGGGGTTTTACACAGGTTCCAGACCCTTGGTATACTATGGCGGGAGGACCTTACGCAGTAGCCTTTGCAGCGGCTGCCCCAAGTAGTGACAAATTAAAAAGTCATGCAGATGAAGTGGGGTTAGAGGGCAGCAGATAATTGAACCAGAACCTGGGAGCATAGATCAGTCCCCATTTTAAGATCACACAAACTAGCCTTAGTTTTTATACTAAAAAACAAAACAATGCATTTTGGGAAGTACCGCAGTAGAGTTGGTTGGAGCATAAGAGTTTCTCAGTCGTACAAGTTGAGGAGCAAGGAAATACAAAACTAAGGTGCTACAGCATTGCCACTACCAGAAGGGTGTCAAAACAAATGACTCATGTACATGCACAATTTTCATCACAAATGTGGAAGTATTTAAAATTTATAATGGAAAATTTGGCATAACTGTGAACAGGAAGGATATGCAAATACAAGATTAATGTTATGCGAACATAAGAATTAGAAGGAGTAGGCCATTTGGCCCGTCGAGCCTGCTCTGCTATTTGATAAGATCATGGCTGATCTGATTGTGGCCTCAACTCTACTTTGCTGTCTACCCCCGATACCCTTTGACTCCCTTGTCAATCAAGAATCTAACTCCACCTTAAAAATATTCAATGACCCTGCCTCCATTGCTCTCCAGGGAAGAGAATTCCACAGACTAACGACCCTCAGAAAAAAAAGTTCTCAGTCTTAAATGGGAGACCCCTTATTTTTAAACCATGTCCCCTGGTTCCAGTCGATCCCATAAAGGAGAAACAGCCTTTCAGCATCCACCCTGTCAGGTCCCCTCAGGATCTTATGTTTCAATAAGATAGTCATAGAGTCATACAGCACTGAAACAGGCCCTTCGGCCTATCAAGTCTGTGCCGACCAACAACCATCCATTTATACTAATCCTACATTAATCCCATATTCCCTACCACATCTCCACCATTCTCCTACCACCTATCTGCACTAGGGGCAATTTACAATGGCCAATTTACCTATCAACCTGCAAGTCTCTGGCTGTGGGAGGAAACTGGAGCACCCGGCGGAAGAACTTGGAAATTAAATAGTTGGAGAGACTTTGCAGTCTGTTCTGAGGTACCAAACAAAGAGCAACCAGCTTTGTCACAAAGATGGATTTCTACTGAAAGTCCTTGCAGATGGAACTTGGAAGAACTTGGAAACTCCGCACAGGCAGTACCCAGAACCGAACCCAGGTCGCTGGAGCTGAGAGGCTGCGGTGCTAACCACTGCGCCGCAGGAGAGATCACCTCTCATTCTTCTAAAATCCAACCTTAATTCATTAGATAACCCATTCATTCCAGGAATCAGTAGAGCTAACCTTCTCTGAACTTCTTCTAAGGCAATTATATCCTTTCTTAAGTAAGGAGACCAAAACTGTATACAGTAGTCCAGAAACAAAAACAAAGTGCTGGTAATACTCAGCAGGTCAGGCAGCATCTGTAGAGAGATAAGCAGAGTTAAGGTTTCAGGTCTCTGGCCTTTCATCAGAACTGGCAAAGGTTAGAAAAGAATTAGGTTTCAAGCAAGTTAAGGGAGAGTTGGTGTTTGTGGGGAAGAAAACAAAAGGGAAGGCGTGTGATAGGGCAGAGGGCAGGAGAGATTAAATAACAAAGCTGCCCTGGGACAAAGGCAAAGAGCGTGTTAATGCTTGTGGTGAAAAACAAAGCATTCGTCCAGAGTGTTAATAGCAGAATAATGAGCAGTTCTGTCTACATGAAAAACAGGCACATGATTAAAAAATAAAATACGCAAAATGCCAATTGAGTGACCACTTTATGGAACACTTCCGCTCAGTCCGAAAGCATGACCGAGCTTCCGGTCGCTTGCCATTTCAACACACCCCCGCTTTCATGGCCAATTTCTGTCTTTGGCCTGCTCCAGTGTTCCAGTGAACACCAGTGCAAGCTCGAGGCGCAGCACACGATCTTTCGATTAGGCACTCTACAGCCTTGCGGACTAAACGCCGAGTTAAATATTTTCAGAGCATGACTGGCTTTTTTTTATATAAAGTATTTTTATTTTCAGGGGTCTTGACAAGGTAGGTGCTGAGGGGAAGTTTCCCCTTGTGGGGGAATCTAGAACTAGAGGGGCAGAATTTCAAAATAAGGGGTCTCCTTTTTAAGACGGAGATAAGCAGGAATTTCTTCTCAGAGGGTCGTTGATCTTTGGAATTCTCTTCCCCAGAGAGCAGTGGAGGCTGGGTCACTGAATATATTCGAGGCAGAGTTAGATTTTTGATCTACAGGGAAGTCAAGCGCTATGGGGGACAGACAGGAAAGTGCAGTTAAGGCCACAATTCAGGCATGATCTTTTAAAATGGCCAAGTTGGCTTGAGGCACCGATTGGCCTACTCCTGCTCCTACGTCTTATCTTATGTTAATTAAGCGGGATGGGGGCAACATTCACTAAATAGAATTGATGTAAAGTTATTCCAAACTTACTCTGTTTCATACCTAAACCAATATATTTAAAAGCCACACAAGACCAACTCCCAATTTTAAATTTACTCTAATCTCAACGACATCTCAAATTCTGCAGTACCACCCCATATAAAATTATCAGCTTACATCATGAAGCTGCCTGAAAGTTTTCTATGTCAATAAAACACAGTGGGATCTGCTTACAGTTGAACACAACCTATTTTCAGCAAAACAGATCTCACTGATAAATACCACACCTTGGAAGCATCATTCAGGCCATAGACATATTTGTTATATTATCATATTATATATCATATATATTATATTACCATAGTTTTCCTTCTGCTGCTGCCTCTTTGGACAGTTTCAGAAACACTTCTTCCTGAAAAATATCGCCCTGCAGAACACTGATTGATCTACACTCCCATAAATTGTGGCCAAAAGAGCTAAAAAGATTTAAGATTACTTTTCCAGCTGTGGGAGAGTCCAAACATCTGGATCACCCAGTCACTCTTCAAAACCCCGAGCAACTAGTGTCGCTTTAGCCTCAAGTCCCATCTGCAAGGACTTTCAGTAGAAACCCATCTATGTGACAAAGCTGGTTGCTCTTTGTTTGGTACCTCAGAACAAACTGCAAAGTCTCTCCAACTATCTAATTCCCTGCATTTTGCCTGTCTTTATCCACACATTTACTGACAGCCACCAAAACATGACGATGAGGACATTGGCTTCTAGTTTGATCAGAGACTGTTCCATGGCCTTTACTTCATTGAGTAATCTATTCAAGTTACAGTCTCTACTCGCACTTTTATGATCATGAAGACTACCACTGCGAGATCGGCCTCTTGCACTAACGGAGGATCTTTCTCTGGTACATGATTGTTTTCTGGATTCAACACTTGCTTTCTTACTCTCTACTCTTTCACCCCATTCTGTCAGTCCATGAACCTCAAGTCTTGGCCAGCATCCTGAATATTCAACCAATATTTAAAATTGCCAGTAGCTTTTCCTGCATATCCCACAATTGCTGCATCTCCATCCAGTAGACCCCTCTGGAGTACATGTTACCCAAGTACCCACGTTAGGTAACTGGCCTTTGGATGGCGATAGCTCTGACTTGTTTGTCATTATCACTCACATACATTACCACTATCCAGTCCTTGATATACTATATGCTGTTCATCAGGACTTTCATCACAAAACACATGAGCATTTGAGGTACAAGGTGCCTCATTTACTTCTATCAGCTACTGAGTCTGATATTTTGTAATTTATTCCAATTAGTTGTATGGAAGGAACCTCAACAGTTTAATTGCCATGTTTGATAAACACTGTCTTACCATCAAGACCTATTACCTTACGAGGGCCTTTCCATTCCTCATGATCTCCTTTTTACAATACACCAAATCTCCCAAATTAAATTCCATCTCGGATGGTCTTACACAATGCCTGAGCCCTCCGAACTTTCTCCGACACGTCAGCCTTGAGGAAAGCCTGCCTCCCTGCATGTAAAGCATTCATATGTTCAAGAAAAAAAATGGAACTAACTGTAGTGCCTGCCATAGTCCAATCGATAGGGACTATATCCTCCAGTCATCTGGAGTGAATTTTTAGCATGAACTGCCTATGCAAGGGCAGTTGTCAATTTGCAGTCTGTTTGATCAGATAAAATTTCATGTAAATTTCATCGATCACCCCATGATTCCTTTCAGAGTCCATTACTGAAAGGACTTTCAACTGTAGTATTCATGACCAGGATGTTCATGTTTTCACACATCTCTGACCTTGTCATTGCTAAGTTCCCCTCCATTATCAGTTAGAAACTATGCTGATGTCCCATCTATTTCTCCATGATTCTGTCTATAATAATCCCTTTATTCTTACCAAGTAATATTGTAGAAAGACTAAATCTGGTCACCAACTTTACAAAATGTAACATGAAAATATTTGTACTTTGTCCCATACCTTTAGATCCATGGCAACGTCCTTGTTAAAGTCACGTGCCAACAGGATGCGGTGGCGTCCTCCGATATATTTTACAGTTTTCACACTTCTCACTAATCGCTTCTTGTATATTCTTCAACCACACCTGCATCCTTTAGCAGGATTAACCTTTTACAAGTAAAAAGACAATTTGCTTTTTTTTCCTCTGATAATCACCTAATGTATTAAAACTTGTCTAACACTGATGAGAAAGCAGTTTTTGTTAACGGGATACAATAAAGTCCTGCATATGTCAACTGCAGATCCAGAAACTTCCCAAAAATAATGGCCTTATCATGCTCCATGTCAAGTTTCATACGTGCTTTTGTCATAGGTAGCTCACTAGACACTACATCAGTACTCATAAAATGGCTTGCTCCAGCTATTTTACATGGAATTACAACTCTCGTTATGGACTTCACATTGTGTCAAAGCAAGTAGTACTTTTATATGCCTTAGCCTTGTGTCGGTCCTCAGTGAATCAAGGTAACATTTTAACCAATCTGTTCCACATACTGTCAAAGTGCAAGCACTGCACATTTAAAGGAGTTCATGACTGACACATCCAACACACACAACTCCTGGTGATCAGTAGAACGTGTGTGAATTCATCATTACCTTCATCCTCTTCCCCAGAATTCTCTGCATCATGTCATTGAAGACCCTGCCTCTCCACTTTGGGCAGTTCATTGCATTATGATACTTCAAGTCACACCTGAAGTACCCATTAACTGTTCTTCAGGCATTCCCGGGATTCAGTCACCTATTATTACTGTTCCAGTTCTGTCTTCTGCTGCAATAGCCTATATCCAGTGTTTGGACCATTTCGAAATCTGGCAATCATTGAGTCCTCTATTCTTTATCTCACCACGGAATGTACTATCTGTTCCACGAAGGCTGAATTCTTTCAAGGCAGCAAACATCTAATCTAACAGGGTGTCTCTCTCCGAGAGCCAAGCACCAGTTAGAACCAGGAGCCTGTCTATGTAACGCCTTAGTACAATCCAGCAATTTAAATGTTAGCACTGATCCAGGAATTCCAAAATTAAAATTAGTCAATCTTTTATACAATCTGTGAAAATCCATATACCAGTGGTGAATGGTGAACAACTAAACAACTGGAGGAGGTGGCTCCACAAATATCTCCATCTAAATGATGGGGGAGTCCAGCACATAGGTACAAAAGATAAGGCTGAAGCATTTGCAACAAGCTTCAGCCAGAAGTGCCGAGTGGATGATCCATCTCGGCCTCCTCCAGAAGTCCCCAGCATTACAAGAAACGACTGAAGGCAGTGGATACTGCAAAGGATATGGGCCCTGACAACATTCCGATAATAGTATTGAAGACCTATGCTGCAGAACTTGCCGCACCCCTAGCCAAACTGTTCCAGTGCAGCTGCAACACTGGCACCTACCCAGCAATGTGGAAAATTGCACAGGCATGTCCTGTACACAAAAAGCAGGACAAGTCCAACCCAGCCAATTACCGCCCCATCAGCAGGTCTGGCAGCATCTGTGGAGAGAAGCAGAGTTAACGTTTCAGGTCAGTGACCCTTCTTCAGGTCACTGACCTGAAATGTTAACTCTGCTTCTCTCTCCACAGATGCTGCCAGACCTGCTGAGTATTTCCAGCATTTCTTGTTTTTATTTCAGATTTCCAGCATCCGCGGTATTTTGCTTTTTATTATACTGCCCCATCAGTCTACTCTCATCAGTAAGAGGAGGCGGTGGCGTAGTGGTATTATCACTGGATTAGTAACCCAGAGTATTGATCTGGAGACATGGGTTCGAATCCCACCACAGCAGAAGGTGGAATTTGAATTTCATTGATAAATATGGAATTAAAAAAGCTAGTCTAATGATGGCCATGAAACCATTGTCGATTATTGTAAAAACCCATCTGGTTCACTAATGTCCTTTAGGGAAGGAAATCTGCTGTCCTTACCTAGTCTGGCCTATATGTGACTCCAGACCCACAACAATGTGATTAACTCTTACATGCCCTCTGAAATGGCCTAGTAAGCCACTCAGTTGTACCTAACCGCTACAAAGTCAATAAAAAGGAAAGAAACCAGACGGACCGCCCGGCATCGACCTAGGCACCGGACCTTCACTGTCGCTGGGTCAAAATCCTGGAACTCCCTTCCTAACAGCACTGTGGGTGTACCTACCCCACAATGACTGCAGCGGTTCAAGAAGGCAGTTCACCACCACCTTCCCAAGGGCAATTAGGGATGGGCAATAAATGCTGGCATAGCCAGTGGCACCCATGAATGAAGTTCAAAAAAAGTAAAGTGATGGAAGAAGTTGTCAACAGTGCTATCAAGCGGCACTTACTTAGCAATAACCTGCTCAGTGACACTCAGTTTGGGTTCTGCCAGGGCCACTCAGCTCCTGACCTCATTACAGCCTTGGTTTAAACATGGGCAAGAGAGCTGAATTCCAAAGGGGAGGAGAGAGTGACTGCCCTTGACATCAAGGCAGCATTTGACCAAGTATGACATCAAGGAACGCGAGCAAAAATGGAGTCAATGGGAATCAGGGGTAAATTCTCTGCTGGTTGGAGTCATACCTAGCGCAAAGGAAATCATCTCAGCTCCAGGACATAACTGCAGGAGTTCCTCAGGGTAGCACAACCATCTTCAGCTGCTTCAATGACCTCCCTTCAATCATAAGGTCAGAAGTGGGGATGTTCGCTGATGATTGCACAATCTTCTTTGGCGTCCTTATCTCGAGAGACAATGGGTAAGCGCCTGGAGGTGGTCAGTGGTGTGTGGAGCAGCGCCTGGAGTGGCTATAAAGGCCAAATCAAGAGTGACAGGCTCTTCCACAGGTGCTGCAGAAAAATTTGATCGTCGGGGCTGTTACACAGTTGGCTCTTCCCTTGCACCTCTGTCTTTTTTCCTGCCAACTGCTAAGTCTCTTCGACTCGCCACACTTTAGCCCCGCCTTTATGGCTGTCCACCAGCTCTGGCGAACGCTGGTAACTGACTCCCAGGACTTGTGATCAATGTCACAGGATTTCATGTCGCATTTGCAGACGTCTTTAAAGCGGAGACATGGACGGCCGGTGGGTCTGATACCAGTGGCGAGCTCACTGTACAATGTGTCTTTGGGAATCCTGCCATCTTCCATGCGGCTCACATGGCCAAGCCATCTCAAGCGCCGCTGACTCAGTAGTGTGTATAAGCTGGGGATGTTGGCCGCCTCGAGGACTTCTGTGTTGGAGATACGGTCCTGCCACCTGATGCCAAGGATTCTCCGGAGGCAGCAAAGATGGAATGAATTGAGACATCGCTCTTGGCTGACATACGTTGTCCAGGCCTCGCTGCCATAGAGCAAGGGGTACTGAGGACACAGGCTTGATACATTCGGACTTTTGTGTTCCGTGTCAGTGCGCCATTTTCCCACACTCTCTTGGCCAGTCTGGACATAGCAGTGGAAGTCTTTCCCATCCGCTTGTTGATTTCTGCATCTAGAGACAGGTTACTGGTGATAGTTGAGCCTAGGTAGGTGAACTCTTGAACCACTTCCAGAGCGTGGTCGCCAATATTGATGGATGGAGCATTTCGAACGTCCTGCCCCATGATGTTCGTTTTCTTGAGGCTGATGGTTAGGCCAAATTCATTGCAGGCAGCCGCAAACCTGTCGATGAGACTCTGCAGGCACTCTTCAGTGTGAGATGTTAAAGCAGCATCGTCAGCAAAGAGGAGTTCCCTGATCAGGACTTTCCGTACTTCGGACTTCGCTCTTAGACGGGCAAGGTTGAACAACCTGCCCCCTGATCTTGTGTGGAGGAAAATTCCTTTTTCCGAGGACTTGAACGCATATGAAAGCAGCAGGGAGAAGAAAATCCCAAAAAGTGTGGGTGCGAGAACACAGCCCTGTTTCACGCCACTCAGGATAGGAAAGGGGTCTGATGAGGAGCCACCATGTTGAATTGTGCCTTTCATATTGTCATGGAATGAGGTGATGATACTTAGTAGCTTTGGTGGGCATCCAATCTTTTCTAGTAGTCTGAAGAGACCACGTCTGCTGACGAGGTCAAAGGCTTTGGTGAGATCAATGAAAGCAATGTAGAGGGGCATCTGTTGTTCGCGGCATTTCTCCTGTATCTGACGAAGGGAGAACAGCATGTCAACGGTCGATCTCTGTACGAAAGCCACGCTGTGCCTCAGGGTAGATGCGCTCGGCCAGCTTCTGGAGTCTGTTTAGAGCGACTCGAGCAAAGACTTTCCCCACTATGCTGAGCAGGGAGATTCCACGGTAGTTGTTGCAGTCACCGCGGTCACCTTTGTTTTTATAGAGGGTGATGATATTGGCATCGTGCATGTCCTGAGGTACTGCTCCCTCGTCCCAGCACAGGCATAGCAGTTCATGTAGTGCTGAGAGTATAGCAGGCTTGGCACTCTTGATTATTTCAGGGGTAATGCTGTCCTTCCCAGGGGCTTTTCCGCTGGCTAGAGAATCAATGGCATCACTGAGTTCCGATTTTGTTGGCTGTACGTCCAGCTCATCCATGACTGGTAGAGGCTGGGCTGCATTGAGGGCAGTCTCAGTGACAACATTCTCCCTGGAGTACAGTTCTAGGTCGTGCTCAACCCAGTGATCCATTTGCTTGCTTTGGTCAGTGATTATGTCCCCTGATTTAGATTTGAAGGGGGCGATCTTCTTGATGGTTGGCCCAAGAGCTCTCTTAGTGCCATCATACATTCCTCTGATGTTTCCGGTGTCTGAGGCCAGCTGAATATGACTGCATAGGTGCTGCCGGTAGTCGTTTGCGCAGCGCCTGGCTGTTCTTTGTGCAGTGCTTCTGGCTGCTTTAAGTGCTACAGATGTTAAATCGCTGGGGGCTTTCTTGTAGTTCAACAGTGCAATGCGCTTAGCGGCTATGACAGGTTCCAGCTCTTCATTATGAGGTTGAAACCAGTCTGCATTTCTCTTCGCACTTTTGCCGTAGGTGGTCAAAGCTGACTCATAGATGGCGTCTCTGATGTGGGCCCACTTGGTCTCAGCATCCCCTGTGGGAGTGTTTTGAAGGGCTGTTACAAGTGAACTTAGAAATTTTTGTAACAGCTGTGGGTGCGAAATTCTGCTCGTGTTGATGCGCGGGTAGCCCTTCTGCTTGGAATGATGCAACTTCTTTGGTTTGAGTCTAACCTTGCTGCACACCAGGGAGTGGTCGGTGTCGCAGTCCGCACTGTGGAAGCTGCGTGTGATTTGAACACTGTTTAAGGCGGCTCGCCTTGTGACAATGAGGTCTAGCTGGTGCCAACGAAGCGATCTTGGGTGCCTCCATGAAACCTGGTGACAGGGTTTAGTGTGAAAGAACGAGTTGGTGATGCAGAGGTTATGATAGGTACACAACTCAAGCAGTCTCTGCCCGTTCTCATTCATCCTTCCAACGCCATAGCGCCCAAGGCAGGAGGACCATGAGTCATGGTCGGCCCGAACCCTGGCATTAAAGTCCCCCAGCAGGAATAGGTGTTCGGTGTTGGGGATGCTGCTAATGATGTTATGGAGTTCCTCGTAGAACTGATCTTTAGCTTCAGGTGGGGAGCAGAGTGTTGGAGCATAGATGCTGAGTAGGTGTACTGGGCCAGAGGTGGTGAGCAGTCGGATGGACAGTATGCATTCCGAGCCAGTTGAGGGAGGCTCTATCATGCTGAGCAAGGAGTTTCTGATGGCGAAGCCCACGCCATGCTGTCTTGGTTCTTCAGGATCCCTGCCCTGCCAGAAGGTGGTGTAGTCTTGCTCTGCTAGAGATCCACTCGCGGGGAGGCGTGTCTCCTGAAGTGCTGCAATGTCTACCTTGAGTCTACTGAGCTCGTTGTTAATGATGGCGGTCTTCCGAGAATCGTTGATTTGTGTAAGGTCTTCCGACAGGCCAGGACACATAGTTCTGACGTTCCAGCTTGCAAAGCGAAGGGCTGGTACCTTCTTTCCTTTTTTCGTGTTGTTTGGTGCGGTGTTTCAGTCCACCTTTCGGGCAATGATCCTGAGCTCCAAGCACCCATTGAAGCAGGTGGACTGTGGCGGGACAGACTCTTATTGACCGGGGGCTGCCCGGTTTGAGGCGGGCGGTAGCTGTCCAGTGAGGTGCGATGACCTCTCCCACTGACAAAGGCAACCCGTGGCGCCCAGTTTCTACGCCAATTTATCTGGACTTATAACCCGTAACTGCTGCCTTACGTGTTGTTTCAGTCACTGTGAGGCAACTATGGAGTGACCTCTCCATGGCGCATGCCTAGGCGAATTTATGGAGGTTGAGAGTTGCCCAGTCGTCAAAACCCCCTTCTTGACCTTTCTGGTGGGGTCCAAAGGAGTGCACAGCACGACGTTTGGCACCGGTATGGATGCAGGAATTGCCGGAAACATGCCAAAGGTGACACATGACCGCCTACGGGGCTCCGCTCCGGATTTTCTGTTAGGGTTTACTACCTTAGCCTTCGTCTCTCCCGAGACGCCCACAAGGCAGTGAGGTTGTTAGGGCCCCTACACAGGTGTAGGAGGATGGCGGTGGGAGGAGGGGATGCGAGGGGGAGGTGTGGAGGGAGGGGGCTATAAGAGGGTGGGGGGGGTGCAGGGGGGGGGTGCGAGGGGGAGCTGGGAAGGGGGCTGTAAGGGGGTGGGTGCAGGGGAAGGGGTTGCCGGGGGAAGATGGTGCGAGGGGGGTCTGGGACGGGATTGTGAGGGGGTGAGCTGAGAGGGTGGAGCAGGGAAGGGGAAAGGGGGGGGGGGGGGGGAAGGGGAACGGAGGGGAAAGCGGGTGCAGGTAATAAGCCATTTCCTCAGTTCCATCGACATCCGGAAAGCTCATCCGCGTCCTTCGGGAGGTGAAGCATCTTTGGGCAGCCTTACAAAGGTGGTTGTAACAACATTGCACAATGTTCAGCACCATTTGCGACTCCTCCGATGCTGAAGTAGTCTGTGTAGAAATGCAGCAAGACCTGGACAATATCCAGGCTGGGGCTGATAAGTAGCAAGTTACATTCATGCCAACAAGTGGCGGGCAATGACCATCTCCAACAAGAGAGAATCTAACCACCTCCCCTTGACATTCAATGACATTACGATCGCTGAATCACCCACTATCAACATCCTGGGGGTTACCATTGACCAGAACTTGAACTGGAGTAGCCATATAGATACCATGGCAGCAAGAGCAGGAGAGAGGCTAGGAATCCTGCAGCAAGTAACTCACCTCCTGACTCCCCAAAGCCTGTGCACCATCTCTAACGCACAAGTCAGGAGTGTGATGGAATACTCTCCACTTGCCTGGATGGGTGCAGCTCCAACAACATTCAAGAAGCTCGACGCCATCCAGGACAAAGCAGCCTGCTTGACTGGTACCCCATCCACCACCTTCAACATTCACTCCCTCCACCACCGACACACAGTGGCAGCAGTGTGTACCATCTGCAAGATGCACTGCAGCAACGCACCAAGACTCCTTCGACAGCACCTTCCAAACCTGCGACCTCTACCACCTTGAAGGACAAGGGCTGCCGATGCATAGGAATACCACCACCTGCAAGTTCCCCTCCAAGCCACACACCATCCTGACTTGGAACGAGATCACCGTTCCTTCACTGTCGCGGAGTCAAAATCCTTGAACTCCCTTCCTAACAGCACTGTTGGTATACCTACCCCACGTGGACTGCAGCGGTTCAAGAAGGCAACTCACTACCACCTTCTCAAGGGCAATTAGGGATGGGCAATAAATGCTGACCTAGCCAGCAATGCCCACATCCCATGCACAAATAAAAGAAAATATCCCTCCATGGAATGACCAACTGCTTTCCGAAATCTATCCAGGTCTGACCCTGTGCCTCATAGGCATTTAAGAGAACATCTTTCTTTCAAATTTCATCCAAGAACTCTTAACAGAAATTCCAAACCATCACTATCCAATTGATAGGCATCCAGCTCGTGAAATATTTTATTTCTGACGTTACTTCTCGTAGGAAGCAACAGCAAGGCCATACATTGTTTCCTCTTTGTAGGGATGTAACTAGTGTCCACACATCCACTTCATTCTTCCACTGGTCACGTGGTTCAGACTCAGAACATCGGAGGGTAATCATCGCCTGACAATTTATACTTGCTTTCTGCCATTTTGCACAATGGCTACTAGGATTGTCGTTTTCTGAAATGTTTTCCTTAGCTTTCAATCTTCACCTTCAGGCAACTTTCTGCTGCTCCCATGTTTTACACCAACTGGCTTTCTGGTGAAGGATAGACTGGAACCAATCTTTGCACACATTTATTTGCAGAGTTACACATTACAAGTATACACCTTCTAACCAAACAAGCACAGTTTTAGCCTGTGTATTTTTATAGGAGCTCAAGTGAATCCCCAGTTTATGCCCACCACCTGCATATAATTAAACAATTAATATACAATTAACCATAGTTGACAGGTGTTTGTGACTGGAAGGCTATTTCCAGAAAGGTTCCTCAGGGTTCCTTGCTCATGACGTATATATCAATGATTTAGACTTAAACACAGGGGGCCTGATTAAGAAGTTTGCAGACGATATGAAAATTGGCCATGTGGTTGATAGTGAGGAAGAAAGCTGTAGTCTGCGGGAAGATATGTTTTTATATATTACATACATTATACACTCCTGTGTGGAGTTTGCACGTTCTCTCTGTGACCGCACAGGTTTCTGCCAGGTGCTCCAGTTTCCTCCCACAGCCGAAGACTTGCAGGTTGATAGGTAAATTGGCCATTGTAAATTGCTCCTAGTGTAGGTAGGTGGTAGGAGAATGGTGGGGATGTGGTAGGGAATATGGGATTAATGTAGGATTAGTATAAATGGGTGGTTGTTGGTCAGCACAGACTCAGTGGGCCGAAGGGCCTGTTTCACTGCTGTATCTCTCTATGACTCTATGTTGTGAAGAGGGCATTAGGTGGTTGCAGACCAATATAGATAGGTTAAATGAGTGGGCAAAAATCTGGCGGATGGAATATAATGTGGGAAAATGTGAAGTTCTTCACTTTGGCAGGAAGAATATAAAAAGAGTATTACTTAAAACTTATTTAAGACTGCAGAATTTCGAGGTGCAGAGGGATCTAGGTGGTCCTGGTGCAGGAGTCACAAAAAACTAGCATACAGGTACAGCAGGTAATCAAGAAGGCTAATGGAATGCTACCCTTTATTACAAGAGGAATTGAAAATAAAAGTACGGTTGTTATGCTTCAGTTATACAGGGCATTGGTGAGACCACATCTTGAGCATAGTGTGCAGTTTTGGTCTCTTTATTTAAGGAAGGATGTAAATGCATTGGAGGCAATTCAGAGGAGGTTTACTAGATTGATACTTGGAATGAGCGGGTTGTCTTGAGGAAAGGTTGGACAGAATGGGCTTGTTTTCACTGGAGTTTAGAAGAGTGAAGGGAGACTTGATTTAAGTTTTATAAGATCCTGAACAGTCTGGACAAGGTGGATGTGGAGAGGATGTTTCCTCTTGTGGGTGAGTCCAAAATTAGAGGCACTGTTTTAAAATTAGGGGTCGCCCTTTTAGGACAGAGATGAGAATTTTTTTTCTCTGAGGGTTGTGCGACTTTGGAACTCTCTGCCTCAGGTGGTGGTGGAGGCGGGGTCATTGAATATTTTTTTTTAAGGCGGAGGTAGATAAGATTCTTGTTAGACAAAGGAATCAAAGGTTGTCGGGGGTAGATGGGAGTGTGGAATTCGAAACACAAACAGATCAGCCATGATCTTATTGAATGGCAGAGCAGACTCAAGGGGGCGAATGGCCTACTTGTGCTCTATGTATGTCAATGGACCAGTCAAGCGGGCAGAAAAGTGGCAAATAGCATTCAATCTGAAGGCTTGAAAGTTGCAGCTATATGGAAAGATTGGATTGGCTAGGTTTGTTTCCCTTAGAACAGAGGAGGCTGAGGGATGACAATTGAGGTGTACAAAATTATGAGGGGCCTAGATAGAGTAGACAGGAAGGACCTGTTTTCCCCCAGCGGAGAGGTCAATTGCCAGGGGGCACAGATTTAAGGTGATTGGTAGAAGGATTAGAGGGTACGTGAGGAAAAACCTTTTCACCCAGAGGGTGGTGGGTGTCTGGAATTCACTGCCCAGGTTGGTGATGGAGGCAGAAACCCTCACCTCATTTAAAAGGTACCTGTACCTGCACCTGAAAAGCTGTAACCTGCCAGGCTACAGATGTGTTGTAAGGTGGGATTAGATTAGGCAGCTAGTTTTTTCAGCTAGCGCAGACACGATGGGCTGAATGGCCTCACTGTGCTATAACTTTTCTACAGTTCTAAGTATGAGGCAATGCTTTTGGAGATGACAAACAAAGCAAAGGAATACATGATAAATGGTAAGATTCTGAGAAGTGTAGAGGAACAGAGGAAGCTTGGAGTGCTTGTCCATAGATCCCTGAAGATAGCAGGATAGGTAGGTAAAGTGGGTAAGAAGGCATAAGGGATACTTCCCCTCATTAGTCAAGGCACAGAATGCAAGAGCATGAAAGTTATGCTAGGGCTGTATAAAACACTAGTTAGGTCACAGCTAGAGTACTGCATACAGTTCTTGTCACCGTATTACAGGAAGGATGTGATGTGATTGTACTAGAAAGCGTACAGAGGAGAGTTACGAGGACGTTGCCAGGAATGGAGAATTTTAGCAATAGGCTTGGGGTTTTTTTCTTTGAAAGGAGGCTCAGGGAAGATTTAATTGAGGCGTATAAAATCCAGGGGCTTAGATAGGGTGAATAGGAATGACCTATTTCCCTTTGCAGAGGAATCAATAAGCAGGGGGCATAGATTTAAAGTAATGGCAGAAGCATAAGCAGGGAGTTGAGGAGTAATTGTTTCCACCTAGAGGGTGGTAGGGTCTGGAACTCACTGTCTGAAAGGGTGGTAGAGGTAGAAACCTTCAATGCATTTTTTAAAAACTTGGATATGTACTCGAGGTACTGTTACCTAGAGGACTACGGAGCAAGAGCTGGAAGGTGGGATTAGACAGGATAGCTCCTTTTCAGCTAGCACGGGCACAATGGGTCAAATGAATTCCTTGTGTGTCATAAATCTTTGTTCCCATGACTGCCCAGTATGGGAATAAACCACACAATATTAATTGTTGACAGGGCAGCAGCATAAAGTTCACTGCTGGTCCTTCTGCCCACCCCATGGAGAAAGAGAAAGAAAACAGTCCCTGCTGGTGATTACTATTTAGTGACCCATTGCTGAAAACCACATGTTAAGCTTGGCAGTGATGCCTTTCATCCACGATTAGACTATCAGCACACTTTAGTTTCACATATGAACAACTACAAAATACCAGAGTAGCTCAAGTATAATCTTGAAGGGAAGAAATTTGTAAGTAAACGAACAAAATTCTCCTGAAATGAATGATACTGGACTAAATTGGATTGTGGTAATCTCTCATGCGCCTCAGCCTCCCTTTCCTCCTTTAGGGCACTGTTTAAAACCTACGTCATCTGTCCTAATATTACATGGCTTTTGTTTTATGATATTGCTGAAGCACTTTAGTATGTTTTATTACATTAAAAGGTGCTATATAAATACAAGTTGTTGTTTCACACCATGATAGAACGACAGTGCATGTCAGCTGTGGCTCAACTAGTAGCACTCTTGCCTGTATCAGAAGGTTATGGATTCAAGACCCAGTCCAGAGACTTCAGCACAAAAAAACTAGGCTGACCCTCCAGTGCACACTGAGGGAGTGCTGCATTAAGGCACTATCTTTCAAATGGCACACTAAATCAAGGCCCTGTGTGCTTTCAGGTGGAGGTAAAAGATCCCATGGCAATATTCTGAAGAGCAGGGGAATTATCTCCAGAGTAATGCGCAATATTTAATCCATCAATATCCCTAAAAAAAAATTAGTCATTATCACATTGTGGGAGCTTGCTGTGCACAAATTGGCTACCACATTTCCTACATTACAACAGCAACAACACTTCAAAATTGGCCGTTAAGTGCTTTGGGACATCCTGAGGTCGTGAAAGTTGCTATATAAATTTGTCTTTTTTCTTACACACTGCTTCTCTTAAAAATGCCTAACATTCCTGGGGTTAATTTATTATAATAAAATTCTAATTACCGTCAACGCAATGTACATAATGTTTGGAAAGGGTGCAGAGGAGATTTACTAGGATGTTGCCTGGTATGGAGGGAAGGTCTTACGAGGAAAGGCTGAGGGACTTGAGGTTGCTTTCGTTAGAGAGGAGGAGGAGAGGTGACTTAATAGAGACATATAAGATAATCAGAGGGTTAGATAGGGTGGATAGTGAGAGTCTTTTTCCTCGGATGGTGATGGCAAACACGAGGGGACATAGCTTTAAGTTGAGGGGTGATAGATATAGGACAGATGTCAGAGGTAGTTTCTTTACTCAGAGAGTAGTAGGGGCGTGGAACGCCCTGCCTGCAACAGTAGTAGACTCGCCAACTTTAAGGGCATTTAAGTGGTCATTGGATAGACATATGGATGAAAATGGAATAGTGTAGGTCAGATGGTTTCACAGGTCGGCGCAACATCGAGGGCCGAAGGGCCTGTACTGCGCTGTAATGTTCTATGTCTCTAACGTCAAGTGGGATTTACAAACTATGACTCGAAGCAGCGGCAAAAATTAGAAGTGGGTAAGAGGTCACGTCAGGACACCAAGATATCAGCAATGTGAATAGGGCACGTGGATTCTGGTTACAATGTTTACAAGTAACTGAAAATAATAGGACGCAGTTATTGTGTATATTCAACAACTGATTGCAAAGTACTTACAATAAACTTGTATTACCTGTGCCAAATTGTAACCGCTCAGTGAACTAAAAAATATGCAGGACAAAAATCATACACGAAAAATATTTTATTCGTGAGTAAAAATGTATTTCGCAATTAGTACAAGTATTTGCATTGCCCGGATTATGCAACAGAAAATTCGTAGCGTAAAAATATATATATATATATATATATATATAGAATATACATATACACACACCCCATATATACACACATACACGTGTGGGTGTATTTTATTTCTAAATTTGCTAAATATGTTTAGTTTTGCATTCAGCCGATTATGACCTAGTTCAGGCTGCCTTCCCCCACTTCCTCCTCCTTTCCTGCCCTCGACTAAAGTGTGATCCAAAGCGCTAAATTTAAACACCCTCATCAACAATAATAAAAAAGGGCTCTAGAGCGCAGTATTTCAATGAAAGCGCCGAGCCGAGCGGGGCCCGCCAGCCCTGCAAAAGGACGCTGTCCGCCCGCAACCTGCAGCCGGCACCGACTCGCACACAAAGCAATGGCAAAAGGCTTCATGTGACTGCAGCGAAATGGATTCTGGGTTCAGCCCAAATTCCTATCGCTATAGGTCCTGTTTTTACTTTTCAAAGTCGATTTTTAAAATTAAAATGAACCGCAAATTAATCCGTTAAGCGGCTCCCCACTCGCTACAGCCTGAATTTCCACCTTTAAACCTGGATTCCGCTCCGACTTAAGTCATCTCCTTCCCCAACCCCCCTCCTCCTCCTCCTCTCCGCCACATAAAGACCGAAGGAAACGCCGGCCTTTTAAAATCTATTTCGTTGGGTTTTTTTTCTCCCCCTTACCATTTCCGTACTTTTTCGATAGCTGCCATAACCCGTTTGATGTCATCCTTCGCCCTGCTCCTGGTCTCGGCCCGCACCGACCTGCCGGACATACTGAATGTGTGTAAAGAGCCCAAAGCCCAAGCGCCGCCAGTACAAAGCAAGCCAAACCTCCACTCCCCGCTCCCGCGCCTGCGCACCCACACTAGGAGAGCCGCGTGAACAAAGGCAGCACTTATCGCGAGATCTCATTCCTTCCTCTCCCCCCCCCACCCCAGCCAAACATTTGCTGCATGACAAAAACTTTTTCGAGAACTTTTTGTTTGCGCACCCCTCTGACTGCACGCCACGTAATTTTTAACATTAAAACTAGACCGTTTCTCTTTTTCGACGCTTGAGCATTACAAATTGTTCTTGGTAGATTTTTCTAATTAGAAAAAATGAACACATAGCGTGATTCATGCAGACCAATCCAAGCAGTGGGATTTCCTGAGACACACAGCGACTAATGTTCCACCTACCAGAAAGTCAACCACCCTTCTTTTCTGCTTTCGATCCTATCATAGACCTTCCCTTTTGTTCTTTTTCCCACCCTTTCGCTTGCTTAAACCCGAGTACATCTCTTACTTTTCCCAATTTTGATGAAAGGTCATCGACCTGAAACGTTAACTCTGTTTCTCCACAGTTGCTGCCAGACCTGCGAATTTCCAGTATTCTCTGGCAATTTGACTACTTTGAAGCACCAAACAATCATCATTTGCAGATCAAGATCTTACTTATGTAACACAAGAAAACTGCTGTGTTTTTCTTGTATCTCTTTTAAATATCTCCTTTAGCCCTTTGCATTGCTTACTGTCTGCACACTATGTGGGGAATTTTAGTGGACAAGGTGGGGTGGGGGTGTGAAATCCCCATGAAGTGGCATTGGGTTGGGGTCAGGAAGCTGACATCATCTCACCCGATTCTGAAATCACTACTTTAAGATCAGTCAATGGCAACTTTTTGGAGTTAGTTTCAAGTGGCTTGGTGTATCTGGTGTACCTGCATCTGAACTTCCTTGCTGTCAGCCTTCACAGCAGCATAGGAACAACCCATTGTTATGACCAAGGTGGGAGGAGTGCAGTGTTTATTCTAATCCCATTTCTCCACAGTTCCCAACATATATTCTATTTTCCCCAGAATAAAACACATGAACCAGGATTTTAAATAAACAACAAAATTATCAGTTTATTATAAAACAAGTCTTAACCAGTAATGAAGTAAAGAATAAACACACAGATGGAAATTTTAAAGTTTCCTTTTTACCTTAGCTCCCTCACGCTCACACAAGTACCGGTTAACTGGAAAAAAAGGGATTTTTGTTCACAGCTCTGTTAGACAAGAAAAAACTTAGGCTGAATACTTGCTCATTCTTGAATAAAACAGATGAGATAAGTTGTGTTCCAAAACTGGCATACAGTCTAGCCTCCAAGTACACGTAAAAGGGTCACTGGAATCTTTTACAACAGTTCTTTTCAGGCGGCGTTGAGAAGTAATTTAGCAGGCTTTTCTTCAAAGACAGGAGATGAGATTGTTGACATAGTCGACATCTCAGGGTCTTTTAGAGAGCTGCTGGAAAACTGAGCTGGGTTGTGATCTTTTCTCCTTCCTTGGGAACTCTCTTCTTCTTCTGCAGGCTTAACTCTTTAAACATTCAGCAAGAATCTGGTCTCTTCCTCCGTGACACTTCTTCAGCAGGCTTGCGCTAACTTTATCTCATTCCAGAAGGTAAACATTGACATTACAACCAAAAGCTTGTGAGTTTGCTGCTCTCTCAGCTGCTGCTCCTGGGCTTGTCCTGTCAAGGAGCATGCAATTGTCACTTCTCTGCACACATCTTCCCCCAGTTACCAAGGTTTCTGTTCTATTTTTAAATTGAGTCATGTGACCACCAGTAAACATTGTTGCCAAACTTGTTCTTTTAGTGTCCTCGTGATGACCCTCTTAAAAAAAAAAAATTGGTCCAACTTTTCTTCCTTTGACTATGAATTCCTCAAAAAATATTTCTAACAAAAAACAGAAGCACTTTCGTAACACTATGCAGTAGCCGGGCTTCTGAGAAGGAGCAACAAGATCAGTCATATCAGTAGCAGCAGGAGCACCAACACTACCAGCAGCAGCTGCCTTCTCTGCTCCACAGGACAGAGGAGATGGACACAGAGCTCCAAATCAAAGGAGACAATATCCCCAGCACAGAGTATATATGCTAAAGGTGAGCTTACTCAACATGTAAGAGCAACAGTGTCTCAAGAGGCTCAGGCTCTCACAGCAAGTCGTGGCAGACATCTGCAGCATCCTAGAACATGAGAATCAAGAGGATCAGGTGATCACGTGTTGCCAGTGCCCATCAAGGTCACCAAGGCCCTGAATTTCTTTGCCTCCAGCTCCTTCCAGGGATCTGCTGGAGACATCTGAATCATGGAGAAATAGATGGGGCATCAGCATAGTTTCTAACTGATAATGGAGGGTAACTTAGCAATGACAAAGTCAGAGATGTGTGAAAACATGAACATCCTGGTCATGAATACTACAGTTGAAAGTCCTTTCAGTAATGGACTCTGAAAGGAATCATGGGGTGATCGATGACATTTACATGAAATTTTATCTGATCAAACAGACTGCAAATTGACAACTGCCCTTGCATAGGCAGTTCATGCTAAAAATTCACTCCAGATGACTGGAGAATATAGTCCCTATCGATTGGACTATGGCAGGCACTACAGTTAGTTCCATTTTTTTTCTTGAACATATGAATGCTTTACATGCAGGGAGGCAGGCTTTCCTCAAGGCTGACGTGTCGGAGAAAGTTCGGAGGGCTCAGGCATTGTGTAAGACCATCCGAGATGGAATTTAATTTGGGAGATTTGGTGTATTATAAAAAGGAGATCATGAGGAATGGAAAGGCCCTCGTAAGGTAATAGGTCTTGATGGTAAGACAGTGTTTATCAAACATGGCAATTAAACTGTTGAGGTTCCTTCCATACAACTAATTGGAATAAATTACAAAATATCAGACTCAGTAGCTGATAGAAGTAAATGAGGCACCTTGTACCTCAAATGCTCATGTGTTTTGTGATGAAAGTCCTGATGAACAGCATATAGTATATCAAGGACTGGATAGTGGTAATGTATGTGAGTGATAATGACAAACAAGTCAGAGCTATCGCCATCCAAAGGCCAGTTACCTAACGTGGGTACTTGGGTAACATGTACTCCAGAGGGGTCTACTGGATGGAGATGCAGCAATTGTGGGATATGCAGGAAAAGCTACTGGCAATTTTAAATATTGGTTGAATGTTCAGGATTCTGGCCAAGACGCGAGGTTCATGGACTGACAGAATGGGGTGAAAGAGTAGAGAGTAAGAAAGCAAGTGTTGAATCCAGAAAACAATCATGTACCAGAGAAAGATCCTCCGTTAGTGCAAGAGGCCGATCTCGCAGTGGTAGTAGAAATAGAATCATAGAGAGATACAGCACTGAAACAGGCCCTTCGGCCCACCGGGTCTGTGCCGACAATCAACCACCCATTTATACTGATCCTACAATAACCCCATATTCCCTACCATATCCCCACCTTCCCTCAATTCTCCTACCACCGACCTATACTCGGGGCAATTTACAATGGCCAATTTACCTATCAACCTGCAAGTCTTTGGCTGTGGGAGGAAACCGAAGCATCGGCGGAAACCCACGCGGTCACAGGGAGAACTTGCAAACTCCGCACAAGCAGTACCCAGAACTGAACCCGGGTCGCTGGAGCTGTGAGGCTGCAGTGCTAACCACTGTGCTGCCCTATATTGCTGCAAATATTGGCTTATTTTTCCACGATCATAAAAGTGCGAGTAGAGACCGTAACTTGAATAGATTACTCAATGAAGTAAAGGCCATGGAACAGTCTCTGATCAAACGAGAAGCCAATGTCCTCATCGCCCAGTTTTGGTGGCTGTCAGTAAATGTGTGGATAAAGACAGGCAAAATGAAGGGAATTAGATAGTTGGAGAGACTTTGCAGTTTGTTCTGAGGTACCAAACAAAGAGCAACCAGCTTTGTCACATAGATGGGTTTCTACTAAAAGTCCTTGCAGATGGGACTTGAGGCTAAAGCGACACTAGTTGCTCGGGGTTTTGAAGAGTGACTGGGTGATCCAGATGCTTGGACTCTCCCACAGCTGGAAAAGTAATCTTAAATCTTTTTAGCTCTTTTGGCCACAATTTATGGGAGTGTAGATCAATCAGTGTTCTGCAGGGCGATATTTTTCAGGAAGAAGTGTTTCTGAAACTGTCCAAAGAGGCAGCAGCAGAAGGAAAACTATGGTAATATAATATATATGATATATAATATGATAATATAACAAATATGTCTATGGCCTGAATGATGCTTCCAAGGTGTGGTATTTATCAGTGAGATCTGTTTTGCTGAAAATAGGTTGTGTTCAACTGTAAGCAGATCCCACTGTGTTTTATTGACATAGAAAACTTTCAGGCAGCTTCATGATGTAAGCTGATAATTTTATATGGGGTGGTACTGCAGAATTTGAGATGTCGTTGAGATTAGAGTAAATTTAAAATTGGGAGTTGGTCTTGTGTGGCTTTTAAATATATTGGTTTAGGTATGAAACAGAGTAAGTTTGGAATAACTTTACATCAATTCTATTTAGTGAATGTTGCCCCCATCCCGCTTAATTAACATAAGATAAGACGTAGGAGCAGGAGTAGGCCAATCGGTGCCTCAAGCCAACTTGGCCATTTTAAAAGATCATGCCTGAATTGTGGCCTTAACTGCACTTTCCTGTCTGTCCCCCATAGCGCTTGACTTCCCTGTAGATCAAAAATCTAACTCTGCCTCGAATATATTCAGTGACCCAGCCTCCACTGCTCTCTGGGGAAGAGAATTCCAAAGATCAACGACCCTCTGAGAAGAAATTCCTCCGCATCTCCGTCTTAAAAAGGAGACCCCTTATTTTGAAATTCTGCCCCTCTAGTTCTAGATTCCCCCACAAGGGGAAACTTCCCCTCAGCACCTACCTTGTCAAGACCCCTGAAAATAAAAATACTTTATAAAAAAAAAAGGCCAGTCATGCTCTGAAAATATTTAACTCGGCGTTCAGTCCGCAAGGCTGTAGAGTGCCTAATCGAAAGATCGTGTGCTGCCCCTCGAGCTTGCACTGGTGTTCACTGGAACACTGGAGCAGGCCAAAGACAGAAATTGGCCATGAAAGCGGGGGTGTGTTGAAATGGCAAGCGACCGGAAGCTCAGGGTCATGCTTTCGGACTGAGCGGAGGTGTTCCATAAAGTGGTCACTCAATTGGCGTTTTGCGTATTTTATTTTATTTTTTAATCATGTGCCTGTTTTTCATGTAGACAGAACTGTTCATTATTCTGCTATTAACACTCTGGACGAATGCTTTGTTTTTCACCACAAGCATTAACACGCTCTTTGCCTTTGTCCCAGGGCAGCTTTGTTATTTACTCTCTCCTGCCCTCTGCCCTATCACACGCCTTCCCTTTTGTTTTCTTCCCCACAAACACCAACTCTCCCTTCACTTGCTTGAAACCTAATTCTTTTCTAACCTTTGCCAGTTCTGATGAAAGGCCAGAGACCTGAAACCTTAACTCTGCTTATCTCTCTACAGATGCTGCCTGACCTGCTGAGTATTACCAGCACTTTGTTTTTGTTTCTGGACTACTGTATACGGTTTTGGTCTCCTTACTTAAGAAAGGATATAATTGCCTTAGAAGAAATTCAGAGAAGGTTAGCTCTACTGATTCCTGGAATGAATGGGTTATCTAATGAATTAAGGTTGGAGTTTAGAAGAATGAGAGGTGATCTCTCCTGCGGCGCATTGGTTAGCACCGCAGCCTCACAGCTCCAGCGACCTGGGTTCGGTTCTGGGTACTGCCTGTGCAGAGTTTGCAAGTTCTCCCTGTGACCACGTGGGTTTCCACCGGGTGCTCCAGTTTCCTCCCACAGCCAGAGACTTGCAGGTTGATAGGTAAATTGGCCATTGTAAATTGCCCCTAGTGTAGAGAGGTGGTAGGAGAATGGTGGGGATGTGGTAGGGAATATGGGATTAATGTAGGATTAGTATAAATGAGTTTCTTTGGCCTCCTTATCTCGAGAGACAATGGGTAAGCACCTGGAGGTGGTCAGTGGTGTGTGGAGCATCGCCTGGAGTGGCTATAAAGGCCAATTCTCGAGTGACAGGCTCTTCCACAGGTGCTGCAGAAAAATTTATTTGTCGGGGCAGTTACACAGTTGGCTCTCCCCTTGCGCTTTTGTCTTTTTTCCTGCCAACTGCTAAGTCTCTTCAACTCGCCACACTTTAGCTCCGCCTTTATGACTCCCCGCCAGCTCTGGCGAACGCTGGCAACTGACTCCCACGACTTGTGATCAATGTCACAGGACTTCATGTTGCGTTTGCAGACGTCTTTGAAGCGGAGACATGGACGGCCGGTGGGTCTGATACCAGTGGCGAGCTCGCTGTACGATGTGTCTTTGGGGATCCTGCCATCTTCCATGCGGCTCACATGGCCAAGCCATCTCAAGCGCCGCTGACTCAGTAGTGTGTATAAGCTGGGGATGTTGGCCGTCTCAAGGACTTGTGTGTTGGAGATACAATCCTGCCACCTGATGCCAAGTATTCTCCGGAGGCAGCGAAGATGGAATGAATTGAGACGTCGCTCTTGGCTGACATACGTTGTCCAGGACTCGCTGCCATAGAGCAAGGTACTGAGGACACAGGCTTGATACACTCGGACTTTTGTGTTCCGTGTCAGTGCGCCATTTTCCCACACTCTCTTGGCCAGTCTGGACATAGCAGTGGAAGCCTTTCCCATGCGCTTGTTGATTTCTGTATCAAGAGACAGGTTACTGGTGATAGTTGAGCCTAGGTAGGTGAACTCTTGAACCACTTCCAGAGCGTGGTCGCCAATATTGGTGGATGGAGCATTTCTGACATCCTGCCCCATGATGTTCGTTTTCTTGAGGCTGATGGTTAGGCCAAATTCATTGCAGGCAGCCGCAAACCTGTCGAGGGCTGTCAACTTCGCTGAAGTGGCTGGATTTCCACAGGTTCAGGGGGTGATTGATTGTACATATGTGCAATCAAGGCACCCTCTGATCAACAAGGTATCTTCATGAATCGGAAGGGCTTCCACTCCCTTAATCGCCAGCTTGACCACTGCAAGGTGAACAAGCATGTCTGCACTAGGTATCCAGGGAGCTGCCATGAAATTCATTCTTCCCCAATCACATCTGCCGTCAGTGTTCTCTCCACCACACAGCCTCAGTGGCTGGATTCTGAGAGACAAGGACTACTCACTGAAGATCTGGCTGATGACCCCATTGATGAACCCTACGACTGAGCCAGAGGAGAGATATAACAGAAGCTTCATCACAAGGGCAATAATAGAGCAAGTGATTGTGTTGTGCAAGATGTGGTTCAAGTTTTTGGACAGATCTGGAGGTGCCCTTCAATATGCACCATCAAGGGTCTCCAGGATTGTTGGGGCCTGCTGTGCCCTTCACAACATGGTGCTGCAGAAAGGAGTGGAACTGCAACAGGAGGAAGACTGAGAGCAGACAGCTCAAAAGGAGGAGAGGAGGAGGAGCTAGATGTGCCCATGGTTCCTACAGCCACACACCTGACTGCCAGAGAAGCCGGTGATGGACTCATCCAGGCACACTTCCCTTAGTATATGTGTGTGCAGCCATCTGAGAGTTCCATCAAACACACCTCATTCCAACAGTCAGCCACCAACCATCACATGCACACTTATGAGGAGACAGTGGCATCGTAGTAATATTACTGGACTGGTAATCCAGAAACCCAGGTTAATGTCCTGGGGACATAGGTTCAAATCCCACCATGGCAGCTGGTGGAATTTAAACTCAATTAATTAATAAATCTGGAATTGAAAGCTAGTCTTAGTAATGGTGCCATGAAACTATCAATTATTGTAAAAACCCATCTGGTTCACTAATGTCCTTTCGGGAAGGAAATCTGCTTACCTGGTCTGGCCTACACGTGCCTCCAAACCCACAGCAATGTGGTTGACTCTTAACTGCCCTCTGAAATGTCCTAGTAAGCCACTCAATTGTCAAGGGCAATTAGGGATGGGCAACAAATGCTGGCCTTGCCAGCAACGCTCACTTTAAAGGCCTGCTCAGGTCTGCAAATGAAACCCGACCCGAGCCCAACAGAACCCCATCTGATCCCGAGCCCGACCCGGCCCGAATCCTTCCATTTTTTCCCGCGCCCGACATGACCCGACTATCAGTTAACCTACCTTCCATTTTTCACTTTGTTCCTTACCCGCACAAGCTTAAAATAACTGTAACAAAACCATCTTTAAAGTCCAAAAAGTAAATTAACATTAGAGTCACTTACCTGAGGTGGTGATAGAGCGTGTCCGATCCGGACCAGCCCGACTGCCAGACCTGGAAGTGCGACCAGACCCAAACCCGACATGTCATTGGGTCCCATCGGGCTCGGGCCGGGTAGCAGGCCTTTAGCTCATATCTCATGAAAGAATTTAAAAAAACCTTTCCTCCTAAAAAGACTGCTCATACCATGCACCTGAAGGCTACTGTCCAGGATGAATGGGGGAATGAAACAAAGTAGAGACCATGAGTGACATGAGTTCCATTCATGGAAATAAAGGTCATTATTACTAAATTAACATTGTTATAAGCACCCAACTGAATCTTTTTGTGCAACGTCTTCCTCCTCTGCTTTCTATCAACTACTCCTACATATTACTATCCCTGTAGCTTCAGCTGAGCTCAAGGTCTGCTGATCCGTCCCCTGCTCTGACAGATGAGATGCCCATGGCAAACATCCTCTGGGTTTTGAGCCCATGAAGGTCCAGCCAAAGACTGACCCACTTGCACCTATGCAGGGTCAGACTCAGTCATCGGGGTAGGAGACAGCTTGTGTGGCTCTGTCTGAGGTGGGGGTGGGGGGGCAAGGGCTGAGAATTGGGGTGCTTTGAAAAGAGTCCCCGCTACCATGTGCCTTTCTTCATATTACCTCTCAGGGCCCAGCTGCATTTCTCTGCTAACCAAGAGCAGGATAGCACTTGGCTGCATGTCAGTGAGACATGAAGCCACCAAGACAAGACTTTGCTCCATCCTGTGTACAGTGGCAGACAGAGTATGCAGGCCATTGGTCCGGGCTAGCATGCACTCGGTGGCTTGCCATGTCCGATTCTCCATGCTGGTGGCCATTCCTTCCATGGCACTCATTCTAAAGATGGACTCCTCCAATCTCTCTCCAAGGATGTGCACTGCCCTCTGGAAATGCTGACAGCGCACCCACATGTCCCATTGCTGCTCCATAAGTTCCTTTTTTGTGGATGATCCCTGAGGCTCACCACCTAGGCCCAGATGAACAGAGCTTGGAGTGTCTTGCGCCCTCCAATGGGGACTTTCCACTGCTGCTTCCATCACCAGCTCCTGCTCACATGTGATATGCTTCTCAACATGTGCCAAATTATCTCTAATGCAAGAGCCACTGAGGTGTGCATATCTGCACTGGTGAAGGGTGTATAGGAGTCATGTGACAGTGCATCCTTAGAGTGTTTGCTCTCCTCTGAAGACTCTTCAGGCTGCTCCCTCATCATCTCCGTCGTCACCCGTGTAGGACCTGTGGGAGATGAAAGACACAAGTTAATGCTGATAATGAAAAAGGGTAAAAACACAGCAGAGTGTATATCATGACAGTTCAGTTATTGTGGGCATCAATTCAACACGAGTGATTGTTGTGCAAAGTGGCAATGCTGTAATCAGGTTTCTGGGCCATCCCATCTCTCCATTGCCGACACCCAGTGCATATATCACCTTGCCAATCTCCAGGGCGTCTACCTTCATTGCAGTCAGTGGCAATGGCTGCAGGTTCACCACCAATTCTGTGCCTCTCCGTGGAGTTGTGGGCTCTCCTCTGCAATGAGAGAAGGCAGCAAGTTATGAATGTGAGAAGTGGAATGTGTGTTGAGGATGGAATGAGAAGATTTGAGGCAGGTGACTATGAGGGATGGGTGCAAGAGAGCAATAGGATGAGTGTGAGTGTGAGTTCTGTCTGTTGTATGGAGATTTGAGGAGGCAGCTGGAGAGAAAGGAATGTTTATAACTGCAGTCAGAGGAGTGCTGTACAGGAGAATGCTAGGGAGGTGATGAGTGATGGCTGCCACCTAAGAGTGATATGACACTCACCTTGCTGGATTCTATGGCACTGTATCCAAGTCCTTGACACCACAATCCTGCTGCTGACAGCCTCTGCTATCTCCAGCTGCGCCTTCTTCATTAGGCTGGTTGGACTTCTCCTCCCATCCTCAGGAAAGAGGACTTTTCTCTTGGCCTTCACCATCCCATCACCATCATGAACTCTGGGGTCGAGCATTGCCTCTGGCCAGTTGGTATGGCAGCGGGAAGACGACAGGTACTCCACCACCCCGCATTCCATCACCACTTTACAGGCCACCCCTACCTCCCAACCCGTCCCCAGAGCGTTGGTAAAATTAGCCCTATATTTCTATTAAAAGGTGTGTTATCTTTTAAAACCACAGTTCACCAATGTTCTATAAATACAATGGTTGAAAAAAAAGCAAAATAACTTACTAAAATGCAATTTTATAAATTGCTAAATATTTAACCTTAGCAATTACATATGCAACATTATCATCTGAATATTTAACACATTATCATCAATTCCTTTATCTGTTACTTTAACAAATACATTAACCAATTTATGATAAATCGGCTAACATTTCCACTGAAACAACGGATGGAATAAATAGGCATACACGAAACATTTGTATGATAATAGTATAGTGTAATTTCCAGGCTATATAGTGAATAAAAGTCTTCACCAAAAGATACAATGTCATAAAGGCAAAGACATAATCAAGTACTTATAGAACTACATATTTTCTCAGGACTTAAATGTAGGAGGCATGTAGGGGGCATGATTAAGAAATTTGCAGATGCTAGAAAAATTGGCCGTGTGGTTGATAGTGAGGAAGAACACAGTAAACTACAGGAAGATGACAATGGACTGGTCAAGTGGACAGAAAAGTGGCAAAAGGAATTCAATCCAGAGAAGTGTGAGGCAATGCATTTGGGGGGTGGGGGACACAAACAAGGCAAGGGGATACACAATAAATGGTAGGATTCTGAGGAACAGAGGGACTTTGGAGTGCATGTCCACAGATCCCTGAAGGTAACTGGATAGGTCGATAAGTTGGTTAAGAAGGCACATGGGATATTTTATTTTATTAGCCGTGGCATAAAATGTAAGAGTAGGGTGGTTATGCTAAAGCTGTATAAAACAGCTAGAGTACTGCATACAGTTCTGGTCACCATATTACAGGAAGGATGTGATCACACTAGACAGAGTACAGAGGAGATTTACCAGGTTTTTGCCAGGAATGGAAAATTTAAATTATGAGGAAAGATTGGATAGGCTGGGGTTGTTTTCTATGGAACAGAGGAAGCAGAGGGAGATTTAATTGCGATGTATAAAATTATGAAAGGCCCAGATAGATAGGAAGGAGCTATTTCCCTTATAAGAAAGGCCAATAACCCAGGGACATGATTTAAAATAATTGGCAGAAGGATTAGAGGGGAATTGAGGAGAAATTGCTTCACCCAGAGCATGTTCGGGGTCTGGATCTCACTGCCTGAAAAAGGTGGTAGAGGCAGATACCCTCATTACTTTTAAAAAATATTTGGATATACACTTGAAATTCGATAACCTATAGGGTTATGGACTGAGAGCTGGAAAGTGGGTTTAGGCTGGTGAGCTCTTTTACAGCCAGCATAGACACGATGGGTGAATGGCCTCATACTGTGCCATAAATTTTGTATGTTTCCATGTAAGCCTCCCATATACAGGGTATAAAATTCCTGATTAATGCACAGAGGTAAGACCATGCCAGAGTATTGCCTTATTTAACCTTCTCTGGAGGTACTATGTACAGATTAAATTAGAGCTTATTGTACTATTTTAATTATTTTGTTGTTAAATTGGCTCCTTTTCGTCACATAATATAATTCCAATTACTCTATGCCTTCTCAACATCCTATGGAGATCATCTCACCTCAGACACCTCACCTTAAGTCAATTACAAAGGCCCAAGGATTTTACCTATCTGTAAGAATAGTCATCACAAATAGAATCATTTATCATATTTTTAATTTAAAAGCAAGTATGAAAACAGTCAGCTCTGTAACAAAGGTTAATTTATATTTATGAAAATTAAAATCAATGAAGGAATACAAATTATTTGATAGAAAAAGTGTTTCAGCTGTGTTTATGTTGATGCAGCTGCAGGAATAGTTGTCTCTTCGACGCAAGGGGATGCAGATAAATTCTGGGGGAACCCCAATATTTCATTTATAAACAGTTCACTCGTAATCTCTTGGGGAAGGTGCTGTTCAAGCAACACTGATGCATCTGTCAATCGTAAACAAAACAGAAGCAAAATGAATTTTGCAATTAAACAGAACATTGTTTTTCTTTACAACTCTTTCTCTTGCTTTAAGTATTTAGTTTACGATTTTCTGATTAAAGTTTGTAGATTCACTGAACATGCAGCTTCTTATGTCAATGAGCCACTGGCATTGGCCAGCAGTATCTGATCTCTCTCTCTCTTCTGGCCTTGCATGAGAAAAGGGATCACAATGCCCACAAAAGGAGCAAGACTGTGTGCAGTTCTGGTCAGCTCATTACAGAAAGGATGTAATTGCACTACAGAGGGTTAAGAGGAGATTTATGAGGATGTTTCCAGGACTGTAAAAATGCAGCTATTAGGAAAGATTGGATAGGCTGGGGTTGTTCTCCTTGGAACAGAGATGGTTGAGGGGGAGATTTGATTGAAATGTACAAAATTGTGAGGGGCCTGGATGCGCAGGGCCTATTTGCCTTAGCAGAGAGGTCAGTAACTAGTGGACATAGATTTAAAGTGATTGGTAGAAAGATTAGAGGGGAGAAGAAGAAAAGGTTTTTCACCCAGAGGGTAGTGGGGTTTTGGAACTGACTGCCTGAAAGGGTAGCAGAGGCAGAAACCCACAACTCATTTAAGAAGGTGTCTGGATATGCACCTCAAGTGTCATAACCTGCAGGGCTACGGACCAAATGCTGGAAGGTAGGATTAGGCTGGGTGGCTCGTTTATCGGCCGGCGCAGACAAAATGGGCCAAGTGGCCTCTTTCTGTGCCACAAACTTTCTACAATTCTATGATTCACCTACAAATAACAGAAATAAGCATTTAATAGGATATACATGGGTTATCATCTAGGGGTGTTATATTTGCAGCTCAAATATGTATCATTAAAGTACAACATAAATATGCCAATAACATTCCAAACCCTTGCATGTCTCCTTCCAAGAAACAAAATTTAAAAAAAAATGCAAAACCCAATACTTAAAATTCCCTCAGTATCCCTAGCATAGCTTCCCAAGTTTTCTGTTCCCAGGAGGTGGGGGCAGGGAAGGGGCATGGGGGCGGTCATGCATGAACAAAATAAACAGCAGAAGGTCTCTTCCACCTAGTGGAGGGTCATAAGATAGCAGCCCTGATTTCCAAAGGTCTTTGTCATTCCTTCAAAAATGTAAATGATAGATAGTTCCACCTTCCCTAGACTCTCTCTCCAGACTGATATTCTCAAAGATACATTCACCCGCCCCGAATGAGTCTTCCAATCAGGATATTAGATCCAGAGTTTAGAACAGAATCTGTGAAGGATTTTTGATTCATACACTTTCCTTTGTTTAATTAGAACTGATTCATGCAAACATTTCATATGGTACTTGGTCTTCATCTGATAATTTCCAGTAAACATGACAGTTCAATTATACAATCATTTACTACTTTATGCGACAGAGTAATATATGTAAAGTATGCCATGTAAGGACATAGAGACAAGCTCTTTGATTCAGTTATCCATTTGCATGGATTAAATTTAAAATGGAAATGGCGTTAATCAGTGCTTCTAAATATATGATTCACATCTAGAGACCAAAAATAGCATAATTCTCATTTAATGTGGTTGACATTGATTCAGTGCTTAGTTAAACCATGGCCACTGTATCTCATTCACAATACTTAACCTGATCTATCCCCTGCTACATTCTAAGTGTGCGTTTCCCTCCATGTCCTCGCCCCTCCCTATCTCTGTAACCTCCTCCAGCCCCACAAATCTCCAAAATTTCTGTGCTCCTGCAATTCTGGCCTCTTGAGCATCTCCAATTTTAAATCACTCCACTATTGGCAACCATGTCTTCAGCAGGAATTTTCTCCCCAAACCTCTCCACCTTTCTTTCCTCCTTTTAGATCAGGTTTGTCCAACATACAATCCACCACAGGTTTCCTTCCAGCCCACCAAGAATGAGAAATTTTGACTGAAATCCGCCATTGGCTTCTGCCGGCTCGCCAAAACCTTCTATGAGTGACAACAGCTGCAGCTCCTCTATTGACATGGCGGAGATACCTCACTGCGCATTTCCTCTTTTACCAAGGTGACAGACGCACTTCAGTACCTGATGTTCTGGTTCCTTTAGTAAGATGGCAGCACCCAGGCTGAACTGTATGTCTGCTGACGTTTCCCGCCCGAACTTTGTTCCCAGTGCAGCCTTCCCGGGTTTAAGCTTGGGCCCCAGGCCCAGCACTGGCTCTGCCTGTGTATGGACCCGGCCTGGGCCTCGGGCCCCAGCTCTTCATCTCCACCACCATCACCAATGAGCTGCCGAAGAGGTGGCAGGGCCCAGGCCTGGGCCTTTGGGGCAGGGTTCTGGGTTAACTGGGTCCCGGGAGCGCTGGAGGGGAGGGGGTGACACAGAGGGAGGGGGGGAGAGAGACATACACAAGAGACAGAGACACACAAAGAGACAGAGAGAGACAAAGCACGCGCACACACACACACACACACACACACACACACACAGAGAAAGAGAGGCACAGAGAGAGACAGAGAGACACGCACACACACACACAGACAGAGAGACACACAAGCACACACACACAGACAAAGAGAGACACACACAGAGACACACACACACAGAGGCAGAGAGAGAGACACACAGAGGGAGAAAAACAGAGAGGGAGAGAGGGGGAAAGAGAGCAATCAAGATCATTTCTGACAGATGGACATCTATCCGGAATACTCCGCATCGTTACATCAAGCATGCAGGCAGACATTGTCTACTTCTGCAAGCATAAACAATGCCAGATATCTCACTAAATCAGTGTTCAGCATAGTGATGAGAAAATAAATTAATAAATTAGTCTTCTCATTTAAAGCTCATTCACAAAAATGCACATTTTTACAGTTTTGATTAATAAAATAAATTTCTAATACCTTTATCTTTCCAAACTTTGCTCACCGCCCCCAAAGTAGGACGAAAATTATAATGGGGCCCTTCACGCAAAAAGGTTGGACACCCCCGTTTTAGATGCTTCTTAAAACCTGCCTTTTGGTCATCTGCCCTAATATCTCCTTATGTGGCTTGGTGTCAAATTTCATTTGATAACGCTCCTATGAAGTGTCTTAAGACATTTTAGTATGTTAAAGGTGCTTTATAAATAAAAGTTGTTGTTGAGGACCAATTCAATGCATTAGTTTAATCAACATTCTTCTCACAGATTTTATGACTTTGTAAATTGTACAGCATACAAAAAATCAAATTTAACATTTAAATTATGATATCTAACGTTCAGAACAGTTTTTATCAAAAAAGTGAGGATAATAATTACACATTAAGTTTAGGTTTCCCTATGAGTTTAAGATAAATTGATTGTCACAGTGGGTGCAAACTTTCAAGTAGCATTAAATGTGAAGTATCAGACCCATCGGCCGTCCACGTCTCCGCTTTAAAGACGTCTGCAAACGCGACATGTAATCCTGTGACATTGATCACAAGTCGTGGGAGTCAGTTGCCAGCGTTCGCCAGAGCTGGCGGACAGCCATAAAAGCGGGGCTAAAGTGTGGCGAGTCGAAGAGACTTAGCAGTTGGCAGGAAAAAAGACAGAGGCGCAAGGGGAGAGCCAACTGTGTAACAGCCCCGACAATCAAATTTTTCTGCAGCACCTGTGGAAGAGCCTGTCACTCTAGAATTGGCCTTTATAGCCACTCCAGGCGCTGCTCCACACACCACTGACCACCTCCAGGCGCTTACCCATTGTCTCTCGAGATAAGGAGGCCAAAGAAAGAAGGTCCATATTTTTGGTAGTGGGCATAATAACAAGAAAAAGAGCAGCTGATATTATTTATATAGCACTTTTCATGTTCTCAGGATGTATTAAAGTGCTTCATAATCAATGGAGTGCTTTTTGAAAGAAATGTAGTCACTGTCATAAACCAACAACATGGTCTGAATCTCTGGTAAATGGCTCTGATTCAGGGTGAAGAATTAGCAGAATCTCCTCTGGAGAAGGTAAAGAGACAGTTCCCCAAAAATCGTTGTCATTAATTGTGCAGATATAGCTCAGGTATCTGAACTTTCTGCAGTCTCATTTCAACATCAGGAGGAATGGAAACATTTATGCATTTTGCACTTAGTGACAACATTAGCGTAAACTAAAGTAACATTTCAGGTTATTTTGGAGCATCATCGAAGTGTCCTGAAATTAGTTTGTGAATTCCAGATATTGACAGAACTGAGAAAATCATTAAATATTTTCGGATATCTGTAGAAGTAGAGCACTCCCAAATTAAGGTTTAGATGTAACTTGAAGTTCCCATAATGCACTAATATGTATTTCAGTCAAAATATTAGAAGGCCACATCTTACTGCTAACCAGTGTGATATCTAATTCCCTTTTTTTGTCTTTTCCCTGTTTTCCTCTTAGGTTTTCCATTGTCTTGTAGCTTCTGCCATCAACCCAGCCAAAAAGAAAAGGTAATACATGTTCCTGGACTTCTGCTGATGCTATTCAGTCCAGGTCACCCTGAAAATTACTAACTACATCATAGGATCCTGATTTGCATTATCAAAAGGCCTACTGTCTGAAACAGGCAAGCATTCCAGTTGCCCAATGCCTTTAAAAATGGCATTAGCCAAAGCGTCAGTCTACCTACCCCATTTTGAGGCTGTTACATATCCAGTGAAAACTAAAGGGACTAAAGTGACAATGCCAGAATACACTTAAACTCATGATGCTTGATAGAGAGAGAGTAAGGAGAATGTATTGCTCTTGGCCTTGGATGAATTCAAACCAAGCTTCTGACAAAAGGATTATATAATTGTTTCCCAATTCAAAAGACATAATTTCAAATGATCCTTGCCAACATTACCTCAGAACACAATGCTGATCAAATACTGAACATTCTACCAAATAAAAAACCTATAAGAAAAATTCTTATAACTGAACCATCTAAATTCATTTAATTACTAATAAGAAATGTGAATTATCTAAACGTGCATATGGTACTTTTGGCATCAAAGGAGATCAATTCAGAACTTCCTCCCTCTGGATTCAAGCCTAGTAGTGTGGAAAGGCACTCTGCTACTTCTTCCTCAGCCATACATTCACCTAAAAAGCAAGACAAAAAAGGGGAGACAGAACTTTATAGTGGGTCTATACTCTAAAGATGCACATTTTTGTGTCAGGAGCATAACCAGATCAACAGGTACCTAAAATGCACATTTCTTTCTTATTCCATTTTAATTATTTTGGTAAGTTCTGGAATGCAATTTCCATCTTTGTATTTTCAACACATTTAATAATTATTTGGAGGAGATGGGACTCCATGCACTTATTAATAATTAAAATAATTGACAAATGTTGAATAGCTGCCTTTGCAATAACAGGCAAGTGGTAATAACTGAGTTGGAGCTACTGTCCAAACAAAAAAAAATTGCTTACATTGTGCACCTAAAAAATGCAATACCCATTGATTGTATGACCTTTGCATTTCTTTGGCCATAACTGGCTAACTTTGCAACCCAACTACTACCATGAGTAACCATCGAGTTTCACGAGTTTTGAACCAGATTGCTGCATAAGGCCATGACTATTCTAGTTTTTGTACTTTTCAACAACTCTGCAAGCAGCTTATTGTTCTTTTGTTACAATTACAAAAAAAAATCAAGGAGTGATAATAAAATGGTAATAAAAGTAGATAAGGTTGGGAAAGGCAGTCAATTTAGTAAATCTTTGTACTATATCATGCTGAACCCTGGTGACCTACCTTTCTTTTCTTTCTTTGGCCTCCTTATCTCGAGAGACAATGGATACGCACCTGGAGGTGGTCAGTGGTTTGTGAAGCAGCGCCTGGAGTGGCTATAAAGGCCAATTCTAGAGTGACAGGCTTTTCCACAGGTGCTGCAGAGAAATTTGTTTGTCGGGGCTGTTGCACAGTTGGCTCTCCCCTTGCGCCTCTGTCTTTTTTCCTGCCAACTACTAAGTCTCTTCGACTCGCCACATTTTAGCCCCGTCTTTATGGCTGCCCGCCAGCTCTGGCGAACGCTGGCAACTGACTCCCACGACTTGTGATCAATGTCACAGGATTTCATGTCGCGTTTGCAGACGTCTTTATAGCGGAGACATGGACGGCCGGTGGGTCCGATACCAGAGGCGAGCTCGCTGTACAATGTGTCTTTGGGGATCCTGCCATCTTCCATGCGGCTCACATGGCCAAGCCATCTCAAGCGCCGCTGACTCAGTAGTGTGAACAAGCTGGGGATGTTGGCCGCCTCGAGGACTTCTGTGTTGGAGATACGGTCCTGCCACCTGATGCCAAGTATTCTCCGGAGGCAGCGAAGATGGAATGAATTGAGACGTCGCTCTTGGCTGACATACGTTGTCCAGGCCTCGCTGCCATAGAGCAAGGTACTGAGGACACAGGCCTGATACACTCGGACTTTTGTGTTCCGTGTCAGTGCGCCATTTTCCCACACTCTCTTGGCCAGTCTGGACATAGCAGTGGAAGCCTTTCCCATGCGCTTGTTGATTTCTGCATCTAGAGACGGGTTACTGGTGATAGTTGAGCCTAGGTAGGTGAACTCTTGAACCACTTCCAGAGCGTGGTCGCCAATATTGATGGATGGAGCATTTCTGACATCCTGCCCCATGATGTTTGTTTTCTTGAGGCTGATGGTTAGGCCAAATTCATTGCAGGCAGCCGCAAACCTGTCGATGAGACTCTGCAGGCACTCTTCAGTGTGAGAGTCAGTCTCACACTGACCTACCTAACCTGTCATATATCTATGTTGTTGGTCAGTGCTGAACTTCACCACTTACTTACATTGTTGCCTTTAAAGCAGGGTATGAAGTTCAACTTTATTTAATATATGTGTGCATCCAAATCCACATATTTATGAAAATGTTTTTAACTATTTACTTAGTTTAGACATCTGGCACGATGGTGAATTTATACTTTTGCCTTTTTTTGTGTGTGCACAGAGGACCCTGATAAATAGAAAGTTTTGTTTATGTGCCTGCCTATTTTCTAGCTTTCTGTTCTCCTGCACAAAACCAAAAATTTCAGCAGTGATCAAACTCATGCCTCCTCCCACAAAAAAAGACAAAACAGAGAAATGAATAATTGGCTGTATTCTCAATCTGAAAAATCTGTGCACACACAGCTCCATCTAATGGAACACCACAGAAATCTCACGTGGATCATTGTTAACTCATCAGCCTAAATTGCCTACAAAAACGTACAAAAAAATTTACTGTACTTGAATCAAATCACCTACATCTTAACTTCTTCAGGAAATTTGGGGTTCTCCAGTTACTCTGTTTTTATATTATCTTGTTGATGCCCTTGAATAAAGGAAGTTCACTTAAAAGAGTTTACAATAGTCAGAGATGTACTGGACAACATTAGATGTAAATTAATACCCATGATTCCTCATCTTTTTAATGTTGTTCAGGTGGTCTGGGTAGGTGCTGAGCAGACAAAACTAGATACTTCTCTATAGCAAACAAAAATTGGTGAACAGGTTACCCCAAGCCTTTTTTATGACAGTCATATTGCTAAGAATAGAGCAGTATTGTGCCCAGCTTGTTTTCAATGACTCTGCTCTGGAATAGAATATAGTTTAGAGTTAAAAACCAGAGGTGAAAGCTCTCCTGATGGTTCCATGGATAAGTGTACAGTCCAGTTCAGTATTCAGTCATACAGACTGAGAAAGAAAAGCATGGGTTTATATAGCAGCTTCTCATGTCACTCAGAAAAGTCACAAAGCGCTCTGCATGCAATTAATTTATTTGAAGTACAGTGCAATTGTTATGTTCATTTGCATATAAAATACAACAGTTAGGTTAGATATTTTTATATTTGCAGAGAGTCATCTTCCAGAACAGAATACCAAAACATGCAGTGTCTAGGGGATGGGTTAATAATCTACGTAGCTGCATTTTAAGAGTCCACTGCCAAACCAAATCATTGAGCTGCTGCGTTTGCGGCCCCCCCGCGATCACTTGGAAGGGGCGGGCGAGCTGTCGCAGGCAATGGCGCCCAGCACCAATGCGCAGGCGCCATTTTTAAAGGGCTTGCGGTCCTTAATGGAGATTTTAAAATTAAAGGGCCAGGTCAGTTCAATGACTAAAAAAAAGATCTAAATTACCAGTAAATTCGTTTTTCCCACTCCCCCCCCCCCCCCCACAATGGCATTTCAAAACATTCCTACCCTCTCCCCCCCCCGGAATCTGTTTATTAACAATTTGACCACCCCCCCCCACCCCAAAGTTCGGCACCTTTGTCCTTTACCCATTCCCATCAGCAACCCCCCCGAACAATCTGCAGTGATATCATCCCACTGCCCCCCCCCCAAAACCCCCGCACAGAGAAACAATCCGGCTCCCCCCTCCCCACAGGTGTTTCGCCACATTTCCCCAAACGGGGATTCGAAGGCACGACATTGTCGGCCGCCCGAGTGAAGAATGGTGTAGCAATCAAGGAGGCGACAGGACTCACTAAAATCAGGTAGGTAAATTTGTTTATATGTTTAAATGGGGGTCCCATCGCTAAGCAGCAGGGCGGCCACCACGAGGTCTCATCGCTGAGCTCGGCAAAGGGCCTGTCGCCATGGGGGTTGGTGGTGGGCCTCCAACGTTCACAACGGCGGTGGGCGCTTTAAAATCCAGCCCACCATGTCTCGCTCAGCAGGGTGGGCTTTTTTTATTCTTTCATGGGATGAGCATAGCTGGCAAGGCCAGTATTTGTTGCGCATCCTTAATTGCCCTGGAGAAGGTGGTGGTGAGCCACCTTCTTGGACACTGCAGTCCATCTGGTGTAAGTACACCCACAGTGCTTAGGGAGGGAGTTCCAGGATTTTAACCCAGCGACAGTGAAGGAGTGGCGATATAGTTCCAAGTCAGGATGGTGTGTGGCTTGGAGGGGAACTTGCAGGTGGCTGTGTTCCCATGCGTCAGTTGCCCTCCTTCGCAGGTTTGGACGTTGCTGTCGAAGGAGGCTTGGCGAGTTGCTGTAGTGCAACTTATATATAGTACACACTGCTGGCACTATGTGCCGGTGGTGCAGGCAGTGAATGTTTAAGGTGGTGTATGTAGTGCCGATCAAGTGGGTTACTTTGTCCTGGATAGTGTCGAGCTCCTAGAGTGTTGTTAGAACTGCACTTATCTAGGCGAATGGAGAGTACTCCATCACAATCCTGACTTCTGCCTTGTAGTTGGTGGACAGGCTTTGGGGAGTTAGGAGAGTTACTCACAGCAGAATTCCCAGCCTCTGACCTGCTCTTGTAACCACAGTATCTATATGGCTGGTCTAGTTAAGTTTCTGGTCAATGGTAACCCCCCCAGGATGTTGATGGTGGGGGGATTCAGTGATGGAAATGCCACTGAATGTCAAGAAAAGATGGTTAGATTCTCTTCTTTGGAGATGGTCATTGCCTGGCACTTGTGTGGTGTGAATGTTACTTGCCACTTATCAGCCCAAGCCTGAATGTTGTCCAGGTCTTGCTGCACATGGACACGGACTGCTTCAGTATCTGAGGAGTCACAAATGGTACTTAACACATCAGTGAACATCCCCACTTCTGACCTTATGATGGATAGATGAAGATGGTTAGGCCTAGGATACTACCCTGAGGAACTCCTGCTGCGATGTCCTGGGGCTGAGATGTTTGGCCTCCAACAGCCACAACCATCTTCCTTTGTACTAGGTACTCCAACCAGTAGAGAGTTTTCCCCCCAATTCCCATTGACTTCAATTTTACTAGGGCTTCTTGATGCCACAGTTGGCCAAATGCTGCCTTGATAGCAAGGGCACTCATTTTCACCTCACCTCCTGAATTTAGCTCTTTTGTCCATATTTGTACCAAGGCTATAATGAGGTCTGGAGCCGAATGGCCTTGGCAAAACCCAAACTGAGAATCAGTGAGCAGGTTATTGCTGAGTAAGTGCCGCTTGATAGCACTGTCGATGACACCTTCCATCACTTTGCTGATGATCGAGAATAGACTGATGAGGCGATAATTGGCTGGATTGGATTTGTCCTGCTTTTTGTGGACAAGACATACTTGGGCAATGTTCTACATTGTCAGGTAGATGCCAGTGACGTAGCTGTACTGGAACAGCTTGGCTAGGGCCGCGGCTAGTCCTGGAGCACAAGTCTTTAGTACTACAGCCAGGAAGTTGTCAGGGTCCATAGCCCTTGCTGTATCCAGTGCCTTCAGCCGTTTCTTGATATCACATGGAGTGAATCAAATTGGCTGAAGACCGGCACCCGTGATGCTCAGGAGGAGGCGGAGATGGATCATCCGCCCAGCAATTTTGGCTAAAGATGGTTACAAATGCCTCATCTTTTCCAGATGGCCACATTCTGTACTAAAAACAGAAAATGCTGGAAGTACTCAGCAGGTCTGGCAGCATCTGTGGAGAAAGAAACAGAGTTAAGGTTTCAGGTCGATAACCTTTCATCAGAATTAGGAAAAGTTAGAAATATAAACAAAGTGATTCCTGACAACGCAGCCGGCCACTGACGTCATCAGACTGCGCCAAGGTGCGCACATGTGCAGACGGGCTCCTGCTCTTTGCGCATGTGCTGCATTCCGACTTGCCAGGACTGGTTAGCGTATGCGCCGATGACGTCATCGCGTGACATGTACATCTTCAGGCAACACGCCTGGTCGGCCTCTGCGCATGCGCTTTACGCGTACAGCAATACAATGCCAATGGGTATTCACCCATGCGTCAAGCTCCGCTTCTCCCCCCCCGCTGCTCTCTCCGGCCGCTCCGCTCTTTCAGCCGCTCCGCACCCCACCTCGCTGCTCTCTCCGGCCGCTCCGCTCCGCCCCTCGCTGCTCTCTCCGGCCACCCCACCCCCTTGCTGCTCTCTCCGGCCGCTCCACTCCCCACCCCCCCTCGCTGCGCTCTCTGGCTGCTCCGCTTCCCCCCCCCCCCCCAGTCCCCGGCTCGCTCAATCGCTCGGCCCCTCCCCGGCCTGCTCCGCCAACCCTCCCCACCCTGTCCCTGTCCCGCTTCGCCCCCCCCCCCCCCGCCCCGCTGTGCTCAGCCCCCACCTCCCCCCCCGGCCCCAGCCCACTCCGCTCCCCCACATCCCCGGCCCACTTGCTTGCTCTCTCCCTCCCGCCATTGTGTGCTGCCATGTGTTTAGGTTAGGTTGCCTTCATGTGATTATTTGAGTAGCGCCATCTTTAGTCATGGCAGATGCCTGAAGTCGCAGACTGTGAAGTTTTAGTGGCACATGCTGCATTTGCGCATGTGCCACTGCAGCGCCACCTAGTGGTAGCGTTGTCAGCAAACGCAGCCAAATATAAAATAGGTTTTAAGCAAGTAAAAGGGTGGGAAAAAGAACTAAAGGGAAGGTCTGTGATAGGGTCGAAAGTAGAAAAAAGGGTGGAACATGAGTTGCTGTATTTCTCAGGAAATCCCACTGCTTGGATTGGTCTGTGTGAATACAGGAAGATAGGAACAGCAGTAGGCCATTCAGCCCCTCGAGCCTGTCCTGCCATTCAATGAGATCATGGCTGATCCGCGGCCTAACTCCGTATACCTGCCTTTGGCCCATATCCCTTAATATCTTTCCTTAACAAAAATCTATCTATCTCAGATTTAAAATTAACAATTGTTCTAGCTTCAACTGCTGTTTGTGGGAGAGAGTTCCAAACCTCTACCACCCTTTGCGTGAAGAAGTGCTTCCTAACATCTCTCCTGAACGGTCTGGTCCTAATTTTTAGACTATGCCCCCTAGTTTTAGAATCTCCAACCAGTGGAAATAGTTTATCTTTATCTAGCCTGTCTTTTCCTGTTAATATCTTGAAGACTTCGATCAGATCACCCCTTAACCTTCTAAATCATAGCGAAAACAGGCCTAATTTGTGTAATCTCTCCTCGTAACTTAACCCCTGTAGTCCAGGTTTCATTCTTGTAAACCTATGTTGCACTCCCTCCAAGGCCGATATATCCTTCCTAAGGTGTGGTGCCCAGAACTGCTCACAGTACTCCAAGTGAGGTCCAACCAGGGTTTTGTACAGCTGCAGCATAATCTCGGTGTCTTTATACGCCAATCCTCTGGATATAAAGGCTAGCATTTCATTAGCCTTTTTGATTATTTTCTGCACTTGCTCGTGGCATTTTAAAGATCTATGCACCTGACCCCTCAAGTCTCTTTGGACATCCACTGTACTTAACCCCTTCCCATTTAGAAAGTACCCTGCTCTATCCTTTTTTGGTCCAAAATGGATAACCTCACACTTGCCCGCATTGAAATCCATCTGCCACAGTTTTGCCCACTCACCTAGTCTGTCAATATCTCTTTACAATTTTATGCTATCATCTAGACTGTCTACAATGCCGCCTAACTTTGTATCAGCAAATTTGGATATATGACTTACTATGCCATCATCCAAGTCGTTAATGAATAATATGAATAATTGAGGCCCATGCGGGACACCACTAGTTACATCCTGCCAATCGGAGTACTTACCCATTATCCCCACTCTGTCGCCTACCACTCAACCAACTTTCTAACCATGTCAATAATTTGCCCTCAACTCCATGGGATTCTACCTTAGTTAACAGTCATGTGGGACTTTATCAAATGCCTTCTGGAAGTCCATATAAATAACATCCATGGACACTCCCCTGTCCACTACCTAAGTTACCCTTTCAAAAAATTCAATGAGATTGGTCAGGCATGACCTTCCCGTCATGAATCCATGCTGGCTGTCCCTGATAAACTGAAATTTTTCTAGGTATTCAGTCACCCTATCCTTGATTATCGACTCCAGCAACTTGCCCACCACAGATGTCAGGCTAACTGGTCTGTAATTTCCTTGGTTCCCCCTTTCACCCTTCTTGAAAAGTGGAGTGACATGTGCAACTTTCCAATCCAGAGGGACCACTCCTGAATCTAGGGAACTCTGAAAGACTATAGTTAGGGCATCTACAATGTGCTCGCTTACTTCCTTTAACACCCTCGGATGGAAACCGTCAGGTCCTGGGGATTTCTCACTCTTTAGTTCCATTCATTTCCTTGTCACTGATGATTTACTTAATTGTATTAAGTCCCTGTCCCCTATCGGCTATTAACGTTTTTGGGACTTCCGGCAAGTTATCCTCCTTTTCAACTGTCAATACTGAGGCAAAGTAATTGTTCAACATGTCTGCCATTTCCCCATTATCAATGACAATATCTCCAGTTTCAGCTTTTAGTGGGCCTACATTGCTCTTGACCACCCGTTTTCCCTTTATGTAACTATAAAATTTTTTCTTATCGATTTTGATGTCCCTTGCAAGTTTCCTTTCATAATCTCTTTTAGTAGCTCTTATAAGCTGATTTGTGACCCTTTGCTGGTCTTTGTATCGATCCCATTCGGCCGGATCTGTGCTGCGTTTTGCATTTTTGTAAGCCATTTCTTTTTGTTTTATGCTATCCCTAATCTCTTTAGTTGTCCATGGCTGTTTTTTCTGTGAAGTGGAGCTTTTTCCTCTCAGGGGTATATACTCACTCTGTATTTCACTAAATGTTTCTTTAAATATTCTCCACTGTTCCTCAGTCGTTTGACCCATTAACAGATCTACCCAGTTTACCGTGGACAGTCTCTGTCTCATCCCGGTAAAGTCAGCCTTACCCAAGTCTAAAATTCTAGTATCTGATTCGTGCTTTTCACTTTCAAACGCTACCTTGAATTCGATCATGTTGTGATCACTATTTGATAAATGTTCACGCACAGTGAATCATGCTATGGGTTCAATTTTAAAACAAAAAAAACTACCAAGAATAATTTATTTTGCTGAAGCTACTGGGGACAGTTATCCACCTGAGAGCGCACAGTCACATCGTTCCCCTGCACCCTCCATCAGCGCAGATACTCTTGCGTCAGTGGGTTGTCACACGTGATTATTTATGGGATCACAACCTGGTGAGTACACCACTGACTCGCCCATGTAGCTGACAGAGGCTGTCACAACTGAGTCTACTGTTACGACTGAGGCAGGAGTAATGCACTGTCAATTCAGTCCCATTACTTCACAGGTCACAGCAAATTATTAAAGTTTGCCACCTACTAGAAATTAGCCAAATTAAACACTTTATTAACCCCCAGAATAAAACACACCAAACCAGGAATCTTTAAACAACAACAATTTAACTATTTATTAATAAACTAAACCTTAAACAATACTGAGATAAATCTATTCCTGAAAAGACTTTATAACTTCTTCCTCCTATCCTCAGACACTCATACATTCCAAAACCGTTTCTAAAATGATGTTTTTAAAATTAGAGCTGTTTCTTCAGAATAAATAACTAGCTGGGTTGTAAGTCCTGGTGGGTTATGTTCCTGGTTCGGTGAGGTGTCCCAGAGTCAAATAGTTAGATGCCACTCCAAGTCTCCAGGCAAGTTGATGAACAGTCTGTAATGGATAGGTATTCACGGCACTTTGGCTGCAGTAGACGTCACATAGATCTTTCAACAAGGAGTATAACAACAGATCTATTTAGATTTTGAATTAGCAGTCTATCACTCGAATTCCAGAACTCCCAGAGACAGAAAAGGCAACAGAAAGTCAATCCTGAGGCAGAAACTTCTTAGAAATTGGAAGTAAAAAGGAATTTGCTACCTTCAATAATGCAAAGATCCTTTTCCAGGGGTCTTTTCCTCTTTAGGCGAAACACAGCCTGTCAGCCATTGTAGATTTTCTGCTGAGTGAGACACACAACACCTTCCTTCAAGGAGAACACACTTCGCTGGTCTGCCAGATCAAACCGGTTCTAGCCAGTCTTTACATACAACCAAACTGATACAATACGGCATGTGACCGCATCTCTCTTGCTGTTGCTTAGGAAACAGGCTTGCAGTTCGCAGACACTGTTCCCAGAGAATATAAAAATTGCTCTCATTCTTAAGACACACAGACCCCCTTTAGTTTTTAAACAGAGAGTAAAAAACACTTCCATGACACTATTCATACTCAGAGGACTGTGGTTGGTCACAGCAAAGGTGAGCTTCAGGCTGACGACATGCCTCTGGAGTCATCAACAAGGTGGCAGATTCTGAACATGAAGCATGAGGTGCGTGAGCAGCTGGCAGAGCTTTCAGAGACTATGCACATGCATGCGCGAATGGAGTCGTCCTTCCAGGCTATGAGTGCAGCCATGTGTGCACATGGTTTCCTCCATCGAGAAATTGGCAACTCTCATGGAGAGCCATATCCAGCATACCACTCAATGGATGCTGGAGATGTGCGCAGACATGTATGCCATCACCACTTCCATGAGCTTGTGGAACAATGGCTGGGTGAGAGGAGTGCAAGACACCTCAAGTCACCGCCAGGTCCTCAGGTGAGCAGGGAGGGCCAAATGTGCCTTAAAAGGGTAGAGGAACAGCAGCCTATAGCATTTCAGGGCTCCTCTCAGGCATTAGGCACCAGGTTCTTCGTGGCCTCTGTCGGTGACACCAGCGCCACATGAAGCCGAGATGAGAGTGCAGCTCCTGCACCTGGCAGGGAGCCTTCAATATGCCAGGTCCCTCCAGGCCTCAGGCACCCGGAGGATGACCAAGGTCATCGAAAGCCACAGAGCAAAAAGGTCAGTAGCCTGCCTCCACCTCAATATAGGAGCACCCTTAAGCACTTTAAAAAGGCCACAGAGCTGCATTTGGGGTTGATGGGGTTATTATTTGTCAATGCATATGAACTTGCTATGTTTGTGTTTCAAATTAAATCTGGAATGGTGGCAACACATGAGAAATCCTTTTAATTTTTGACAGACTGCTGGGCCTTTAAGAGTGCTCTAAATCCTGGAAAGGGTGTGATGGGATGGACCACACTGAATGAGGCCAATGGATTCCCCATGCCGCTGTCTACTGTATTTGCGGGTGCAGGGCATGGTCAGGGCAATGAAGGAAATGCCAACAGGGCTGCAGAAGGCTGTAGCTTCATTGAATTGAATGGATCTGTTAGTAAGGATCATATGAAGCATGCCTGTATTGGTGCTTTGCAAGCCTCCTTTGTGCGCATCACATGGCACCTTGCCTGTGGTCACTGGGGTTCTTCATCCTCTTGAACCTAATCATTATTGCCTTCCACATCCACATCCTAGGAGGAGGCTTCATGCTCCAGGATGTCCTCATTGTTTAAAGCTTCTCCCTTCTGAAGCACCAGGTTGTGCAGAGCACAGCAAACCACCAGGATATGCGAAAGCCTTGCTAGGTCAAATTGAAAGGCTCCACCGGATCTATCTGCAGCTTCAGAAGGCCCATGGCCTGCTCAATGGTTGCAAGAGTTGTCCCGTGGCAGTTGTTGTAATCTCTCCACTGCATCTGTGCTTGGGTTCCGTACAGGCATCAGCAGCCATGTCTTCAGCGGGTAGCCCTTGTCAGCCAGTATCCATCCTTGAAGGCGTGCGGGGGTCCTAAAACGGTCAGTCACATGAGATTGCCTTAGTATATAGGCGTTGTGACAGCTTCTCAGAAACCTTGCACAGACCTGAAGGATCCATTTGCAGTGGTCGCAGAACAGTTGTACATTGAGCAACTGGAAGCCTTTCCTGTTTAAGAAGGCCGCTGGCTAGTCTGTGGAAGCCTTGATGGCCACATGCATGCAGTCGGTCACACCCTGCACCTGGGGTAATTCTGCGATAGCCCTGAAACCTATAGCCCTGAAACCTATAGCCCTCTCAGCCTGACTGTCCAGATTGGTGTGGAAGCACACGCATTGGCTGACCCTCTTGAAGATGGCATTGGTGAACAGAAGTTCCCTGGAATGATCCTGATGCGTAGAAATTCAGCACCACAGTGACCTCCAGCGGCACAGGCATCGTGTTCCCACTACTTACCATGGGGCTCAGTTTGTCTTCCGTCATGACACACAGCTCGGTGACCACCTCCCCGGAGTGTTGCAGTGTTCAGCAACACTGCTCCTGTGACACTTTCAGGAAGTTGAGCCTCTCGATGGTAAACCCTCTCCTGTGGGTAACCTCTTCTGCAAACAAGTGGCTGGTTGAGTGCTCCTCTGCGCCCTCCTCATCCGTGCCTCCTTCCAGTCTCATGCTCCTGTTGCCCCTCTGGATGCTGCCAGTGGCTGCAGCAATCTCCATCTCTGATGTTCCTCCTCACTGAAAGTCTCGAAGCTTAAGTAAATGAGGCTCATGGCAAATAGCTGCACTCAGTTCTCAGGGCCTCCCAGCCCCCTTGCTCTGTAGATATAAGTACCAATTCTGAGAGGGCACCCATGCAGTATGGCGCCACTGTGCTAGGCATGTTTGTACCTGCTCCCGACTGCTACTTCTGCTGCCCATTCAGTCCTACCCTCCCTGCCAAGTCATGCTACCAATCGCAATGACTGCTGACCATCCCACTCATCCACCACCTCGTTATAGCTGGCGAGGCTCTGAAGCCCCATTGTCCCATGCACCCATCGTAAAATTAGAAAACCCTGGCAAATACCTTCTCACCATGTCCCAGCACAACCTCCTCTCACTTTTATCAATATCCGCTTGTGATGTAAAGACATCGGGCTTCCCTCCAGACGCCTTTTACCGCAATATTTTCACTCCTCCCGCCTCCCAAACCGCCTCCAAAGGGCTGGTAAAATCCAGCCCGTTGTATTTATTCTTTGGCATTTGACTCACCTCCATTTTGCAATAGTTGCAGTAATTCTCCTAAGTTAATTGCTTTGTCTCCATTCTCATTGTCGTAGCCAAGAACATCAAATATATGCCGCAGCTCAGAAGCAGTTATGCCAAAAGCAGGTCGGTGGTTTATATACAGTATAATGAATTCGCCTAAATCAATATCTGTTACATATTTTCCTGTATCCACGTATTTACTGAACTTCACCTCATTCAGCATGTCCTCAACCTGGAGATGAAAGCAATCAAAATTACCAAATGATAAAACCAAATCCAAACATACTCCCAATATACTTGTTCCTTTTCCTGATATTGCATGCAGGTGTGAGTTTGGAGGACAGGATCTGGTCCAGCTATTAGTGGGGTCAGGTCTTCGGCCTCAAAGCCAGTGCCTATCATCAATATCCAGGGCGAGGTGTAAATTTATCAGTGTATTACTTAGGGATGTTGAGGCCTTTCATCACTTCTTCACCCTAGCCTCTAACTCTGCTCTACCTGCTACACCCCAAGCTTTTTATCCTGTTCTACCTTTTCCAGAATTCTTAACTTCTAATGTTCTCTACCATCCCCATTACCTCTCAAACTGTAACTATCTTTTGCCTTCCGCCGCATTCTCTTTAACCCCATTCTAGCTTCCCCCTCCCGCACCAAGCTGTGCTTTCTCCCCTCAGCCTCAAGCATCAGGGTTCTCTCTTGGCCGCATCCAATAATCTTCCACCCTTTAATACTGCTTGAACTGAGGACTTCCCTTAAAAAAAAAAGAGTAGCAAGTCTCAGGATTGCGAATGTTTTAGAATCCAGCAAAGGGCCACCAAAAAGTTGATAAAAAAGGAAAAAATAGAATAGGAGAGTAAACTCGTGTTACGGAATTTCCATTTTTTGTGTTAAAATTTGGGAAGCTTAAAAACTGAAAAACAATTTCATGGACATTGAAACATCCGGAGATAGCTAAACTTTATGGCTGCTTTTTTTAAAAAAAAAAGCCAACAAGAGGTTCCTGGTTTTGACCAGTAAACAACTACTGGAAACCAGGCGATTTCAAGTAAACACCACAGGGACTCAAGCTTTGTTGTGACAAGAGAGAATTTATGACCAGCATGAGACTTGCTTGGAAAAGTAGTTTCATTTGGAACTGTTAAAAGCCAGTGGGTTTGGACTAAAGCAGGCAGTTGTAATTTGATTTGGACCTGCCAGGAGTTCAGAAGAAAGCTGTTACCTCTCTTTGAAGAATCCCTGCTATTGAAAAGCAAAAGCTTGTACGAAGTTGTACTGTTGCCTCCTGCATTTTTTTGAAGAAACCCTGAATATTTGAAGAAACCTTGCATCTTCAAATGAACTTTGTATCAAATGTGTGGGAGAACTGACACATCTTGCTCACACCTCATGAAACTTATGCAGCTGAATTTCTGTGAACGCCTACCCAAAACAGACTGTTCCTCAACCTCGCTGGAAGGACTTCTAGTGGCCACCAACTATTCAACTTTGGGATACCTCACCAAACCAAAGGACTTCCTTCCAGATCTTTGCAGAATAAGTTTTTTTAAAAATTCCTTCTATTCCTTTGTAACAGCTATAAACAAAAATCCCTTTTTTTCCCCGGTTAACCAGTCTTTGGATGTATGTGCATGTGCGTGAGGGCTAGTATATAAAATACAGGGCTTTAATATTTCAATTTGCGTATATATTTACCTCATTATTGGTTAAGACTTGGTTTTATAATAAACGGATAATTTTGTTGTTAATTAAAGAAATCTGGTTGGTGTGCTTTATTCTGGGGACATATAGAGTATCTAATTGGCTGTTTCATTAAGTGGGAAAATTTATTGATATGCTGTGACCTATGGAGAAGTGAGACTGGATTAACAGTGCACTCCTCCCATCTCAGTCGTAACACTAGTCAGTCATATAAAAACAGATTGCAAGAGCTTTTATAGGTATATAAAAAGGAAGAGTAGCTGAAGTAAACGTTGGTCCCGTAGAAGCAAAAAGACAGGAGAAATTATCATAGATAGATAGAGAGATACAGCACTGAAACAGGCCCTTCAGCCCACCGAGTCTGTGCCGACCAACAACCACCCACTTGTACTAATTCTACATTAATCCCATATTCCCTACCTACCACATCCCCACCTTCCCTCAATTCTCCGACCACCTACCTACACTAGGGGCAATTTACCATGGCCAATTTACCTATCAACCTGCAAGTCTTTGGCTGTGGGAGGAAACCGGAGCACCCGGCGGAAACCCACGCGGTCACAGGGAGAACTTGCAAACTCCACACAGGCAGTACCCAGAACTGAACCCGGGTCGCTGGAGCTGTGAGGCTGCGGTGCTAACCACTGTGCCGTCTGGGTGAATGAGGAAATGGCAGAGGCATTGAAAAAATATTTTGTGTCTGTCTTCACAGTAGAAGACACAAGTTTCATACCAGAAATAGATGGGGGCTAAAAAGAATGAGGAAATGAAGGATATTAATAACAGAGAAAAAGTATTGGAGAAACTTAAGGTACTAAAATCTGATAAATCCACGGGACCTGATGGCCTACATTCTAGGTTTCTAAAAGAGATAGCTGCGGTGGATGCGCTAGCTATGATTTTCCAAATTTCCTTAGATTCAGGAACGGTCCCATCAGATTGGAAGTTGGCAAATGTTATGCTGCTTTTCAAGAAAGGAGGGAGAGAGAAAACAATGAGCTACAGGCCATTTACCCTAACATCAGTCGTTGGGAAAATGCCGGAATCTATTATTAAGGAAGTCTTAACAATGTACTTAGAAAAGCACAGTATAATTGGAACAAGTCAACATGGTTCTACTAAAGGGAAATCCTGTTTGACAAATTTATTTGAGTTTTTTGAGGATGTAACTAGTAGGGTAGATAAAGAGGAACCAGTCGATGTAGTATACCTGGATTTCCAAAAGGCATTCAATAAGGTGCCACACAAAAGGTTTATATGCAAGATAAGGGCTCATGGAGTTGGGAGTAATATATTAGCATGGATAGAGGATTGGTTAACAGACAGGAAGCAAAGAGTGGGCATAAACAGGGCATTTTCAAGTTGGCAGGCAGTGAAAAGTGGGGTGCCGCAAGGAACAGTGCTGGGGCCTCAGCTATTTACAATCTATATTAATAACTTAGATGACGAGACAGAAGGTAATGTATCTAAGTTTCCTGATGGTACAAGGGTAGGTGGAAAGGTAAGCTGTGGGGAGGACACAGAGAGGCTGCAAAGAGATATAGACAGGTTAAGTGAGTTGACAACAAGATGGCAGCTGGTGTATAATGTAGGGAAGTGTGAAGTTATACATTTTGGTTGTAAGAATAGAAAAGCAGAATTTTTTTTTAAGGTGTGAAACGTGCAAGTGTTGATGTTCAAAGAGACTTGGGTGCGCTTGTACGAGGAACACAAAAAGTTAGCATGCAGGGACAGCAAGCAATTCGGAAGACAAATGGCTTATTGGCCTTTATTGCAAGGGGATTGGAGTACAGGAATAATGAAGTCTTGCTACAATTGTACAGGGTCTTAGTGAGACCACATCTGGAGTACTGTGTGCAGTTTTGGTCTCCACATTTAAGAAAGAATATACTTGCATTGGAGGCAGTACAGCGAATGTTCACTAAATTGCTCCCAGGGATGATGGAGTTGTCCTATAATGAGAGGCTGAGTAAATTGGGCCTATACTCTCTGGAGTTTAGACAAATGAGAGGCAATCTAATTGAAACATAAAAGATTCTGAACGGGCTGGATAGGGTAGACACAGAGATTGTTTCCGCTTGTTGGGGAATCTAAAATATGGGGGCACAGTTTCAGGATAAGGGCCGATCATTTAGGACTGAGATGAGGAGAAATTACTTCACTCAAAGAGTTGTGAATCTTTGGAATTCTCTCCCCTAGAGGGTTGTGAATGCTTCATCACTGAATACATTTAGGGCTGGGATAGACAGATTTTTGGTCTCTCAGCGAATCAAGGAATATGGCAAGCAAGTGGGAAAGTGGAATTGAAGCCTAAGATCAGCCATGATTGTATTGAATGGCAGAGCAGGCTCGATGGGCTGCCGGGTCTACTCCTGCTCCTATTTCTTGTGTTCTTGTGTCTTACCTTTATCTGTAGAACACCATGAAAGATAGACTAGTGTATGTTGTGTATATATGTGCTTTCAATACCATGTTCATTAGGGAAATGTACACCGGCACATATTAGTAGAAGTGTAAGTTACATTTGTAGATATGAACATATATAATTTACCTCTTTTTCTGTAGGGTAGAATCCCAGTGCCCTCATCACAAATGGAATTTCCTGCAGTGGAATATGAGTTGACACCTCCCTGGTCTCCATTGTGCTGACACGCTGGTAACGCAGCTGTGAATAGTAGAAATAGTTCTCCATTTCCTTTACAGGACATCAAACACACAAAATATTAATTGATTTGAACCAAAAGAAAATATGAGCAGTAATGCATGTATACGCAAATGCATTTTCTTGATACTTTTTGATCTAAAAGACCATTGAATTGCAGATGACATCCAATGCTGAATAAGAGTTCGCTATATTTCTTGACTGGGTGATATCTATAAACGGTACCATGATGAAGTAGCAGAGATGGAAATTATTATGGTAATAACATGGCACAAATACATAAGCATTACTCTATGGCACAATCTATTTAATCGCCAACAGACTGAGCAACAATACTACTGTGCTACTTTCTTTCTCAGTCTAGTGAGGAAGGCAACTAATCATAGTGCTCTAGGGCCCACTTATTTTCCCTTATGGTCTAGCACCAACATGCTGTGGCTGTCACCATCTCCAAATCCTGTCAATATAGCGATGAGCACTCAACTAGTTATACACTGTCCCTACTACTTTGGATATGGGGTTGGTCGGGGGTGGTGGTTGGGGTGGAATATGTGGCTATGCCAGAATTCAAATTGGATCTTAAGGTACCTTTAAATTTAGTTCTTCTGTAGTTTGGATTACAGGAAACTTAGGTCTGCATGCTAAATCCCTGCATTTACAATTCTGAAATGGAGTCTCTTATCCTGATGGTGGAAGTGTAGTCCAACAAAAATGTGGGACTACAATACTGCTGTCGGGATAAAGGATTAAGTTTTATCAGTGAAAGTCGGTATCCTGCAACACAAACTATGGGAGCACTAAATATAACTGTCCAATATGTTTCAAGATACCGTTTATTCGGATGGATGTAAAATAACCATTGATAGTGTGTGAAAAAGGGCAGGGATTTTTTTTTTTTAATACAGTGTCCTGGTTAACATTTATCCCTCAAACATCACCACAAAAATACAAATTAACTGGTTATTTATCTTACTGCTGTTTTTGGAGTCCTTGCTGTATGCAAACTGCCTGCTCCTTATATAAAACTTACATTACAACAGTGACTACACTTTAAAAGTATTTGATTGGCTGTAAAGTGCTTTGACACATCCGGTGGTCATGAAAAGAGCTATATAAATATAAGTCTTTCTTTTCCTCTATAAATGGGACTATATTTCAATAATAATTCAATGGCAATGAAGTGCTTTGGTATGTCCTGATGTCGTGAAATATGCTATATAAAAGTGCAAGATTTTTCTTTTCCTAACTAATTGAGCCAGTAGGGACTTTTGGTTTAAGCTATATTTTTGATATACAGTCAGATTGTGGATTTTAAAGATTAATTCAAAAAGTTTCAGCACCTTTATCCTGTACAGAGGAAAAGACCGCAGCCACTTAGACAATAGGGGACTAACTATCTCAATGGGGTCCCTTGAATAGAGTAGTCCAGCCATCAAAACCGCTATCCTCATCAGATTAAGACAAACAGATAACTCTTTAACCCTGTTACGAGTACTTCAATTTTTTTGCTACTTTTTTTTGGAGGACTTGGGTTTTAAAACTGATAAAAGATTCCATAGATGCTGGAACTTTGTGCTTTTATAAAAAGAGGTCATCAGAAGGTCTTTTGGACTGACCTTGGAAACAAACAGTTACTGGAAGACACCTGTTTTCCGCTAATTACACAGCAGGGTTTTTCTGGCGTGGGGAAAGATGTTTAAAAAGAATTGACAGGTCAAGAGTTATAGGGGTCAGGAGGCTTGACTCCAGAGATGTTTTTGGTTTTGTTTTGGAGTAAGTTAATGATATGGACAGTGTTAAAAAGACAGTTGGAGTAAACTTGCCAAGGGAGCAAACCTCACCTCAGCTTGTTCCAGCTCTTTGAAAAGACTGCCAGTTTTCCATCTCTTTGAGAAGCAAATGTAAGAAACAGATTGAAACTGTTACTGCATTTTTCCTGGAAAGCCTGCTCAAACTGATCTTCAATGTCACCAGACAAGAACTGTTCTAGGAAGATCCCAGTGACAACCATCTACACATAATTGGGACACCAAACCAAAACAAAGGACATCTGACATCTTTCCATATCTTCTCTTTTTTCTTCAAATATTAGCAAGTATCTGGCCAAAATATTCTTTTTGTTTAAATCTCTCTAATTTTCGGTTAACCGGTGTAGGTATTAGTGTGTGTGTGTGTGTGTGTGTGTGTGTGTGTGTGTCTAAGGTAAAAAAGGAACTTTTATATTTCAATCTGTATGTTACTGCTTTGGTTCCTTACTGGTTAAGACTTGTTTTGTAATAAACTGATCATTTTGTTGTTCAATAAAGAAACATGGTTGGTGTATTTTATTCTGGGATAAAAGCAGAGTCTATGATTGACCGTATCAGTAACTGGGAAAAAACCTAAATATATGTTGTGACCTGTGGAGAAGTGGAACGAGAAAAACAGTGCACTCCTCCTGCCTCAGTCGTAACAACACAAACAGATGACTTCAGCAAGCTGTAGTTATTGGTATGTCAAAATAACTGCCAGTGGGCACAGCAGATCCTGTCTTGTAGAATTCCACTCGAGAGGGCATCATCTGATTTTATTGACAGCACTACTGGTCAACCCGAGACAGGGAGGGAGTCAAAGGTCAACCTACCAATTTACTGCCCAGAAAAATAGAGAGAAACACATATTCTGTGGAAGGTTGGTAAGAGTAACAAGAAAGGGTCAAATACCCCCATGTTTAAGATAAAGTCGGTCAGATTCAGCAAAAAGACTTGCCAGATTTACTGCTCTGTTAAGTCAAAATGAACCAACTTAATTTTATCATTGGCCTAATTTCACCAGAGTGCTGATCAGTTCCAGTGCTCAAAAGATTGGAGAAACACACACTGTTACACATAGAAGATTATGGCATTCAGCGCATGTTATTATTGTAATGGTCTTGGGTCACACTATTGTATGACTAGGTTTTGGGGAGTTAAGGTACTCTCCGCATCATAATGGATGCAGGATCTGCTTATGGAAAAAAAACAGTGAAGCTGAATCCACCAAAATATCTACAGCACACCCTAACTGTAATGGCACCTTTAGAAACAACTACATTTTGCTTTTGGCTTTGCCAACTCAAAATAATTTCTCTGCTTATTGAATGTGAACTGCAATTTTCAAGTTAGTCTGCCACAAAATCCCAACATTCAGAAGGAATTTGAATACTAGAAGTACTTTTTCTAAGCCCAATAAAATGTCTTTCCTGTGGTTGAGGAGGGCAGAGTGAGTAAGCATTGCAATTATGACAAAATTTACATCTCGTTGTTCTTTCCACTTCATTCTCTGAGAGGTTGTTTAAATACAACATACCTCCATTTATCAGTTCCAAGTGATGGAACCACTGAGGTCTTTTATGTAATATGCAGGTACCTGCAACCTTTTACTGTAAGCGACAACTATTCATTAGTTATGAAGAATGAGTCTTTTGGAAGTAACTGTCAGCTCAAAATACAGACAGTGAAATATGTCAGTACTATACAAGAGCAAAGTGCTGTGGATGCTGGAAATCTGAAATAAAAAGAGAAAATGATGGAAATACTCAGCAGTTCTGGCAGCATCTGTGGAGAGAGAAACAGATTTAACGTTTCAGATCAGTGACCCTTCATTAGAACTGAGAGTGCGTAGTGATGTAATTTTTAAGCAAGGCAGGGAAAGGGGAGAGGAGAGGAAAGAACAAACTGTGATAGGGTGGAAGACAGGAGAGATTAAATGACAAAAGAGATGAAAGTGCAAGGCAAAAAGAGATAGTAATGGGACAAGTAAACAAACAAAAGATGTGTCTAGAAGCGGTGTGAATGGGAAAACAGAATCAACCACATGGCTCTGTAGTGGTGGGAGGGGGCGGTGGGGGTGAGAGCAGAAGTGCTTGAAATGGAATGGCCACATTCGAGGGGCCTGTCAAGTACAGTGGGGGGGGGGGGGGAATGCTCGATTAACGAGAAAGGAAGACGTATTGGAAGCATTCTGTCAATACAACCTTCTATTCCAGCATGCCCGATATGTCTTCCTTTTTCCTCAATCCAGGATTCCTCCTCACCACCATGGTCGACAGGGCCCTCGAACATGTCAGTTTCCTTTCCCGCACTTTTACTCTTAAACCTTCAGCCACGCCTCCCAAACCATGATAGGATTTACCTTGTCCACACTTTCCACCCCACCAGCCTCCAGATTCAACGGATCATACTCCGTCATTTCTGCCACCTCCTGCACGATGCTACCACCAAACACATCTTTCTGTCCCCTTCCCTTTCAGCCTTCCAAAGGGACTGTTCCCTACATGACACCCTGGTCCACTCCTCAAATCACCCCCTACACTGCTTCTCTTTCCCAGGGCACACTTCCATGGAAGCGCAGGAGATACAACACATGCCCTTTTACCTCCTCCCTTCTCATTGTCCAAGGCCCCAAACATTTCTTCCAGGTGAAACAGCAATTTACATGGGTACTTCTTTCAACTTCGTATACTGTATTCACTGATCACAATGTGGCCTCCTCTGCACTGGGGAGACCAAACACTGATTGGGTGATCACTTTGCAGAACATCTCCACTCAGTCCACAAGCATGACCCCACAGCTTTAATTCCCTACTCCACTCTCTGACCTGTATGTCCTTGGCCTCGTATACTGTTACAATAAAGTTCAACATAAGCTCAAGGAACAGCACCTCATCTTTGACAAAGCACTTTACAGTCTTCCGGACTCAACATTGAGTTCAGCAATTTTAGATCAGAAGCTTGGCCCCTTTTTTTTTTTTGGATAGCAGCTGTTGGTGATGATTGTGCTATTCCCATTTATACCTCCTCTAGACAAATCTTTTGGTTCTTTACTTGTTCCATTACCATCTCTTTGTGTCTTGCACTTTCATCCCTTTTGTCATTTAATCTCTCCTGCTTTCCACTTTATCACAGACTTTCCCATTTGTTTCCCCCCCTTCCCCCCTCCCTGCCTTGCTTAAAAACTGTTGCATCTCTAAGCACTCCCGTTCTGATGGAGGATCACCAACCAGAAACTCTGTTTCCCTTTCCACAGATGCTGCCAGACCTGCGGAGTATCTCCAGAATTTTCTGTTTATATGTTAGTACTCTATATCTCAACAGCAAAACAATGAAAGCATTGCTTTCAAAGAAGCAACAAATTTACAACAGGGAGAACTGCAAGCACAAATTTTGGTAAACAAGCACAGAGAACTGGATTTCATTTTGAATAATTAACACCAAAATGGTAATTTAAAAATACAGATAGGACAAAACAAGTTTAAGTATAAAAAAAAATGATTTATACAACTGTGTGTATGCATTGTTTTGTATTTAGGTGTGCGAGTCTGCATGTATGTGGATATTTGTAAAGAAGATGAGTAACACAAGTTTCCCTTTGCAGAATACAGCTTTTATAAATAATTTCATGATTAGAATACGAAAAAAATGTAAAATTCATATTTTAATTATACAGAATAATGAAAATGACAAGATTATATGGCGTAAATTGTCCACTACAGTGGTTCAAAAGAAAAGAGAAATCCAGAAAAATCATTACCTTAAACAATTCTCCATCTCTTCCACCTTCCAACAAACCATAGAATGGGATCAAATCCTCTCCTCCAAGTGCAGTTACTGCCTCATGAGCCCTTTAATATCATAAAATAGAAGTCATTCCTTTCTTAACACTAATTTTACCACTCAAATGAGACAGATTTGTAATGAGACAGCAACACTGAAACATTCAGTCAGAGTAAAGGTAGTTATTGGCCCCTAAAATAAAAATCCTGATGGTTTTTGCTCCCCTTATAGGTAAAAGCATTTTATGATGTGTTATTGAACCATGCAGACCAGGAAGGACTCAGACTTATATGGGCTGTGTGGAGTTTAGCAATATCACCAAAGGAAGTCAATAAGGGTGCTACAGTTAGTCTTGTGTGCACTTTCTAATAAGGGTCATGAGATAGCAATCAGGAGGGGAAACTAAGGGCAATGGTAGCACCCTAACTGTTGCACTAGCTGATGTCAACTATATCAACACAGATTGCATTTGACTGCAGGACCTTTCATGTCTGTGTAGATCAGTCCCCACAGGACCATTGCAGGATCTGGACTGTTTCTTTTCTCATTGTAGTAGGGTTCTTGTTGATGCAATAAATATTCTAAAGCCATTTAGAAAACATTTTTCAGCTTTCCTTTCTTCAGTTCATTACTCTCCTTCCTTCTTGCTCCAAAAAGTGCTCAGCAGCCTTTTGCAGTTATCGAATTAGGATTTTAACTGTTGGCATTGAAACCTATACAACTTTATAAGAAGCCATTAAGTTGTAACTTTCCTGCATATAGAAAAAGATGATGAATATAAACCACAAGCTGTAGTTAACTATTAGTTTAAACTGAATCATTTCACTATACCTGCCAACTGTTAGCATTTTATGCTCACCATCAGCATTTTTAGTCAGTGTTTACTGACAAAAATCCTTTCAGCAATACTGCTACTGTTGTGGAATCCGCTTCCATCCCCTACATACTGTCAGCATGAATTCACAAGAGAACAAGAGTTCCAGACTACAGTATGCAGCAGCTGGAATCACTTCAAGGTGGAATTGATACTGAGGGGAGAAGGAAAGGGGGATAGATGACAATACACAGGAAAAAAGAGAGGGAGAGGAATGGATGATAAGGGGAGCAAAGGGAATTGGGGAAGAGATGGTGGCAATGAAGGGGAAAATGGATGGTAATAAAGGAGATGGGGAACAAGGAATCTGGGAGAGGTGCTTTAGAATGTGAAAGGAAGGAGCGAGCTGTCATTAACTGGGAAAGGAAAAAGCAGAGCCATTTGGAACTGGAGCAGTGGGGAGAAAGAAAGTCAGCATGAGCTGAGAGAGCTGGAGGAGCAAAGGAACACTAGTTTAAATAGAGTGGTGGTGGAAGCAGATTACCAGCTTGATTAAGGTTGGAGGCAAAGGAGTACCAAATTGATTTGAAGGAAGAAACAGAGAAGTGTCAATTGGAACAGAGAGCAGAAGGAGAGTGCCAGGTTCAATTTATTTTATTCATTCATGGGATGTGGGAGTGGCTGGCAAGGCCAGCATTTATTGTCCATCCCTAATTGGCCTCAAGAAGGTGGTGGTGAGCTGCCTTCCCGAACCACTTTAGGCCGTGTGGTGTAGGTACACTCACAGTGCTGTTAGGTAGGGAATTGCAGGATTTTGACCCAGCGACAATGAAGGAACAACAATATATTTTGAAGTCTGGATGGCATGTGACTTGGAGGGGAACTTACAAGTGGTGGTGTTCCCACACAGCTGCTTCCCTGGTTCTTCAAGGCTGCAGTGATCCCAGGTTTGGAAGGTGCTGCTGAAGAAGCCTTGGCAGGTTCCTGCAGTGTACCTTGTAGATAGTACATACTGCATCCACAGTGCACTGATTTATTTTTATTCATTCTTGGGATGTGGGTGTCACTGGCTAGGCCAGCATTTATTGCCCATTCCTAATTGCCCTTTAGAAGGTGGTGGTGAACTGCCTTCTTGAACTGCCGCAGTCCTTGGGTGTAGGTACACCAATAGTGCTGTTAGGAAGGGAGTTCCAAGATTTTGACCCAGCGACAGTGAAGGAACAGCAATATAGTTCCAAGTCAGGATGGTATGTGGCTTGGAGGGGTACTTGTAGGTGGTGGTGCTTCCATGCATCTGCTGCCCTTGTGCTTCTAGGTGGTAGAGGTCGCGAGTTTGGAAGGTGCTGTCGTAGGAGCCTTTGTGAGTTCCTGCAGTACATCTTGTAGATGGTACACACTGCTGACACTGTGCGTTGGTGGTGAAGGGAGTGAATGTTGAAGGTGATGGATGGGGTGCCAATAAAGAGGGCTGCTTTGTCCTGGATGGTCTCGAGCTTCTTGAGTGTTGTTGGAATTGCACCCATCCAGGCACGTGGAGAGTATTCCATCACACTCTTGACTTGTGCCTTGTAAGTGGACAAGCACTGGGGAAACAGGAGGTGAGTCACTCGCTCAGAATATCCAACCTGCTCTTGTAGTCAGTTTTTGTGTGGCTGGTCCAGTTCAGTTTCTGGTCAATGGTAACCCCTAGGATGTTGATGGTGGGGGTTCAGCAATGATAATAACATTGAACATCAAGGGGAGATGGTTAGATTCTCCTGCTTGAGATGGTCATTGCCTGGCACTTGTGTGGCATGAATGTTACTTGCCACTTATCAGCCCAAGCCTGTATGTTGTCCAGGTCTTGCTGCATACGAACATGGGCTGCTTCAGTATCTGAGGAGTTGCGAATGGTGCTGAACATTGTACAATCAGCGAACATCCCTACTTCTGACCTTATGATGAAGGGAAGGTCATTGATGAAGCAGCTGAGATGGTTGGGCCTAGGACACTACCCTGAGGAACTCCTGCAGTGATGTCCTAGGACTGAGGTGATTGACCTCCAACAACCACAATCATCTTCCTTTGTGCTAGGTATGTCTCCAACTAGTGGGGAGTTTTCCCCGATTCCCATTGACTCCAGTTTTGCTAGGGCTCCTTGATGCCATACGCGGTCAAATGCAGCTTTGATGTCAAGAGCAGTCACTCACCTCACCTCTGGAGTTCAGCTCTTTTGTCCATGTTTGGACCAAGGCTGTAATGAGGTCAGAAGCTGAGTGGCCCTGGTGAACTCAAACTGAGCGCCAGTGAGCAGATTATTGCTGAGCAAAAGCCGCTTGATAGCACTGTCGATGAACCCTTTCATCATTTTGTTGATGATTGAGAGTAAACTGATACAGCAGTAATTTGCCAGGTTGGATTTGTCCCTCTTTTTGTGGACAGTACATAACTTAGCAATTTTCCACATTGCCTGGTAGATGCCAGTGTTGTAGCTGTACTAGAACAGCTTGGCTGGGGTGCGCTAGTTCTGGAGCACGTCTTCAATACTATTGCCAGAATGTTGTCTGGGCCCATAGCCTTTGCAGTTTCCTGTGCCTTCAGTTATTTCTTGATATGAGGTGGAGTGAATCAGATTGGCTGAAGACTGGCATCTGTGATGCTGGGGACCTCAGGAGGAGGCTGAGATGGATCATCCACTCGGCACTTCTGGCTGAAGATGGATGCAAATGCTTCAGCCTTGTCTTTTGCACTGATGTGCTGGGCTCCCCCATTGTTGAGGATGGGGATATTTGTGGAGCCTCTGCCTCCTGTCAGTTGTTTAATTGCCCACCACCACTGTCACGACTGGATGAGGCAGGTCTGCAGAGCTTAGATCTGATCCATTGGTTGTGGGATCACTTAGCCCAGTCTATTGCATGCTGCTTCCACTGTTTGGCATGCAAGTAATCTTGTGTTGTAGCTTCACCAGGCTGACACTTTTTTTTTAGGTATGCCTGGTGCTGCTCTTGGCATGCCCTCCTGCACTCTTCATTGAACCAGGGTTGGTCCCCCGGCTTGATGGTAATGGTAGATTGGGGGATATCCCAGGCCATGAGGTTACAGATTGTGATTGAATACAATTCTGCTGCTGCTGATGGCCCACAGCACCTCATGGATGCCCAGTTTTGAGTTGCTAGATCGGTTTGAAATCTATCCCATTTAGCACAGTGGTAGTGCCACATAACACAATGGATGGTATCCTCAATGTGAAGACGGGGTTTCGTCTCCACAAGGACAGTGTGGTGGCCACTCCTACCAATACTGCCATGGACTGGTGCATCTGCGACAGGTAGATTGGTGAGGACGAGATCAAGTAGGTTTTTCCCTCTTGTCGGTTCCCTCACCACCTGCTGCAGACCCAGTCTAGCAGCTGTGTCCTTTGGGACTCGGCCAGCTCGGTCAGTACTGAGCCATTCTTGAAACCACACATTGAAAACCCCCACCCAGAGTACATTCCGTGCCCTCGGTACCCTCAGTGCTTCTTCCAATTGCTTTTAAACATGAAGAAGCACTGATTCATCAGCCGAGGGGGGACGGTAGGTGGTAATCAGCAGGAGGTTTCCTTGCCATGTTTGACCTGATGCCATGAGACTTCATGGGGTCCGGAGTCAATGTTGAGGATTCCCAAGGCAACTCCCTCCCAAATTATACCACTGTGCCGCCACCTCTGGTGATAGTCATGTCTAGGACATTGTCTGTAAGGTATGATTCCATGAGTATGACTATGTCTGGCTGTTGCGTGACTAGTCTGTGAGACAGCTCTCCCAATTTTAGATTAGATTAGAGATACAGCACTGAAACAGGCCCTTCGGCCCACCGAGTCTGTGCCGAACATCAACCACCCATTTATACTAATCCTACACTAATCCCATATTCCCAACAAACATCCCCACCTGTCCCTATATTTCCCTACCACCTACCTATACTGGTGACAATTTATAATGGCCAATTTACCTATCAACCTGCAAGTCTTTTGGCTTGTGGGAGGAAACCGGAGCACCCGGAGAAAACTCACGCAGACACAGGGAGAACTTGCAAACTCCACACAGGCAGTACCCGGAATCGAACCCGGGTCCCTGGAGCTGTGAGGCTGCGGTGCTAACCACTGCGCCAGGTATTAGTAAGAAGGACTTTGCAGGGTCGATGGGACTGGGTTTGCCATTGTCATTTCCAGTGCCGAGGTCGATGTCAGGGGGTTCATCTGGTTTCATTCCTTTTCTTTAGTTTTGTAGTGGTTTGATACAACTGACTGGCTTGCTAGGCCATTTCAGAGGGCATTTAAAAGACAACCACATTGCTGTAGGTCTGGAGTAACATGTAGACCTGACCAAGTAAGGACAGCAGATTTCCTTCTCTAAAGGATATTAGTGAACCAGATGGGTTTTTACAACAATCCCTAATGGTTTCATGGTCACCATTAGACTAGATTTAAATTCCAGATTTATTATTTAATTCAAATTTCACCATCTGCTGTGGTGGAATTTGAACCTATGTCCCCAGAGCATTAGCCTGGGGCTCTGGGTTGCTAGTCTAGTGACATTACCACTACCTCACTGCCTCCCCCCGCAAGACAGTGGAGGGAGTGAATGTTCAAGGTGGTGGATGGGATGCCAGTAAAGCAGGCTGCTTTGTCCTGTCTTCATGACTGGTGTTGGAGCTGTACTCATCCAGACAAGTGCAGAGTATTCCATCACACTTCTGACTTGTGCCTTGTAGATGGCAGAAAGGCTTTAGGGAGTCAGAAGATGAACTATTCACTGCAGAATACCCACCCTCTGACCTGTTCTTGTAGCTACAGTATTTATGTGACTGGTCCAGTTAAGTTTCTGGGCAATGGTGACCTCCCCGCTGGATGTTAATGGTGGTGGATTCCACAATGTTAAACCTGTTGAATGTCATGGGGAGTTGGTTAGACTCTCTCCTGTTGGAGATGGTCTTTACCTGGTACTAGTGTGGTGCGAATGTTATTTGACACTTATTCAGCCCAAGCCTGAACATAGTCCAGGTCTTGCTGTATTTGAGCATGGACTGCTTCATGATCTGAAAAATGCAAATGGATCTGAGGAAAGAGGAGAACAATGCCAGGCTGAATAGAGGGGAGGAGAGTGCAGAGAAATGGATAACAGTATTTGTATAAACTGGGAGGCTTACAGGAAGAGAGTGTTCACAAGTGTGGGAAGTTGGATGGAGTACAGCATCTGTGAACTGTCAAGTGGGATTAATGCCTCAGTGAGGGGTTGAGGGCTGAATATTAAACAGTGACTTTGAGGTAACTGTTGGGGACCTTTTTGACAGCTGAGGCACACATTTTACATATCTACCCAAGGTGATAACAGGACAACTGCCTCTTTGTACACGCACAGTGCATTTTATTTTCTTGTCAATAGTGATCTTTAATTGTAGAAAGAATATAGTTTAGTGATACAGCACTGAAACAGGCCCTTCGGCCCACCGAGTCTGTGCCGACCATCAACCACCCATTTATACTAATCCTACACTAATCCCATATTCCTATCACATCCCCACCTGTCCCTATATATTTCCCTACCACCTACCTATACTAGGGGCAATTTATAATGGCCAATTAACCGATCAACCTGCAAGTCTTTGGCATGTGGGAGGAAACCGGAGCACCCGGAGGAAACCCACGCAGACACAGGGAGAACTTGCAAACTCCGCACAGGCAGTACCCAGAATCGAACCCGGATCCCTGGAGCTGTGAGGCTGCGGTGCTAACCACTGCGCCACTGTGCCGCCCATTGGCACAGGTCAAAGAAAAAAGGAAGAGTGGAACCAATAATCAAATGGCAGCAAAGGACGCTAATAATCACTTTTCAAGCTCCCTTTCGTAAACATATTTTTTTCCAATATTGCCCTAAAGAAAGAACTGGTTTACTACTATAAAAGCACTCAAAAGAGGAGTGAGGCAGCTTGTCAATAATGCAACAATATATCCGATCTTCTGATGGAAACACTTACTGGGGTTCACCAAGTAAGCAGAAAATAACTATTCAAGCAAATATACCTTGGTCTAACCAATAGGAAAGTCACACACAATTTCTACTGATAATTCTAAGTGCAGAACATTTTTTCAAAGGTTTGAAACTGGTAAGCATTAGCATTCAGAGAGACTTGGGGGTACTCGTAAAAGGAATGCACAAAGTTAACATGCAGGTGCAGCAGGCTATTAGGAAGGCATGTTGGCCTTTATTGCAATGGGATTGGAGTACCGGAATGAAGAAGTCTTACTAAAATTGTACAGGGCTTTGGTGAGACCGCACCTGGAATACTCTATGCAGTTTTGGTCTCCAATGCAAGTATTGGAGGCAGTGCTGCAAGGATTTACTAAAGTGATCCCTGGGATGAGGGGGTTGTCCTATGATGAGAGGCTGAGTAAAATGAGCCTATATTCTCTGGAGTTTAGAAGAATCAGAGGCAATCCAATTGAGACATACAAGATTCTGAAAGGGCTTGATAGGGGAGAAGCTGAGAGATTGTTCCTACTGGTCAGGGAATCTAGAACACGGGGACACAGTCTCAGGATAAGGGGCCAATCATTCAGGACTGAGATGAGGAGAAATTACTTCACTGAAAGGGTTGTGAATCTTTGGAATTCTCTACCCCAGAGGGTTGTGGATGCTCCATCATTAAATACATTTAAGGCTGGGATATGTAGATTTTTGGTCTCGCAGGGAATCAAGGGGTATGGGGAGTGGGCAGGAAAGTAGAATTGAAGCCAAAGATCAGCCATGATCGTATTGAATGGTGGAGCAGGCTCGATGGCCCAGATGGTCTACTTCTTCTCCTATTTCTTGTGTTCTCATCTTACAAGGTAACTCTGCTGCTTGATCTGTTAAAAATCCAATGTAACTGTTTGTTCAGTTTATAAATCTGTCAATTGTGAAGTAACTAAGTGGTTAAATTAACCAAAATACATGTAATTCTTTTCCAAGGTAACAAACCTCAGACCTGCACCTCTCCCCAGAAACGCATCATCAGTGTAATGCCCTCTCCTTCAGGCATTCATATACTAATACCCCAGATTTTGCTGGTGCAGGGCATCTTGTGGCTTGCCCCATTTGTTAGACTTTCCCCTCACCCTTCAGCTTGGAATTTCTTTGCTCTGTAAGTTACCGGAAATGAAAGCTGATTAATGGCAAGGTGAGGGCAATGTAGCATCTGAGACCTTGGTGAACAAACAGAGCAATAGTCTATCTCCTTAACAAATGAGATTTAAGAATTGGGAAAGAAGCAGAGGAATGATCCAGAAGTAAACAAGGTGAATTAATGTCAAATCTGGTACAGAAGTAGAAATAAAGGGACAGAAAGAAAGATTGGATTAACAGAGAGAGGAAAAACAACAGAAAGGAAAAGTTAAGAACAAAAGTTAGAATATTAAATTTAAAATGTTACCAATTTCTTACCAATTTACTACCTGTAGAAATGAGCCACATGGAAGATGGCAGGATCCCCAAAGACACATTGTACAGCGAGCTCGCCACTGGTACCAGACTCACCGGCCGTCCATGTCTCCGCTTCAAAGACGTCTGCAAACGCGACATGAAGTCCTGTGACATTGATCACAAGTCGTGGGAGTCAGTTGCCAGCGTTCGCCAGAGCTGGCGGGCAGTCATAAAGGCGGGGCTAAAGTGTGGCGAGTCGAAGAGACTTAGCAGTTGGCAGGAAAAAGACAAAAGCGCAAGGGGAGAGCCAACTGTGTAACAGCCCTGACAAACAAATTTTTCTGCAGTACCTGTGGAAGAGCCTGTCACTCTAGAATTGGCCTTTATAGCCACTCCAGGCGCTGCTCCACAAACCACTGACCACCTCCAGGCGCTTACCCATTGTCTCTCGAGATAAGGAGGCGAAAGAAAGAAGAGGAATGAGACTCAAGAATTTAGATTGTTCCCCTTCTGGATCAAAGAAGTTGATTAGCATTGCAGCAACATAAATCTCATTAGAAAAGGTACTTATTGCTGTTAAGTGGCAGCCCGAACTTTCAACAGAAAGTTTAATCAGCATTTAATGCACAAATACTGCAATTTGATGCAATTCACAGGGAGGCTAGGGTGAGTTGCTGTTTTTGCCAAACTACTGGAAATTGTCCAACAACTTGTGGTGATTTGCAATTCGTAGTGTTTTCTTCCTTGCCACAAGTTGCTGGATGATTTATACATTATTAACAGCATGTGCATTATACTTGCCATTATTCTGGTGGCAAAATCTGGGAAATTGTGTTGCTCCTTTAATACAAATGAAGCAATGTTGTATCTACCTAAAGCTTAAGTTACAAAGCCTGTGTACAAAGAACAAAGAACAGTACAGCACAGGAGCAGGCCATTCGGCCCTCCAAGACTGCGTCGATCTTGATGCCTGCCGAAACTAACACCTTCTGCACTTCCGGGGCCCATATCCCTCTATTCCCTTCCTATTCATATATTTGTCAAGATGTCTCTTAAACGTCACTATCGTATCTGCTTCCACCACCTCCCCTGGCAGCAAGTTCCAGGCACTCACCACCCTCTGTGTAAAAAACTTGCCTCGCACATCCCCTCTAAACTTTGCCCCTCGCACCTTAAACCTATGTCCCCATGTAACTGACTCTTCCACCCTGGGAAAAAGCTTCTGACTATCCACTCTGTCCATGCCGCTCATAACTTTGTAAACCTCTATCACGTCGCCCCTCCACCTCCGTCGTTCCAGTAACTACATGTTTTCATGTCATTAAGTTATAAGCAGAGCTGTTCTTGAGTTGTTAGAATCCTGTGGACTATGTCAGCTTTCCTGAAGCAGTTGACCATCTTTTGCTAGTCTTTCTAGACACAAAGATGTTTAAATAGCAAAAGAGTTCCAGAAATAGCAATTTTGTGAGTTTCTACAAAACAAAATGCAACACAAGTGCAAGTTGCCCAAGTGCTACAGCTGAGAACAATTTTCCTTGAAAGCAACTCAAGAGTGTACTTACATCAGGTCAACTTTCCACATATGCACAGTACAATCATCTCCTCCTGCAGTGAATATATAAGAACCATCATATGAACAGGCAATATTGGACACCATATTTCCATGGCAGATAAGTGCACAGGACTTGTGGGGGTTTCCATCCAGTGGCAGAGTTTGTAAACCCACCTAGGTAACAGGGGCAAGATTTTTAGAATTCGTAGGCACAAATGGCTCATCGTACCAATTAGTAGAGTATCAATCCACTACAGCACCAAACTCATGCTCCAAAAATAAATTTGATGTAATTTATTCTCTTAAAACATTGGCCCCTGAACTTCCACAGGACTCGCCCAATCTCTTGCATTACTTAGGTGGGAGATCAGCAAAAACCCTGGTGTTTGGAATAGAAACGCAAAACTGTACCAATGTGCCTCCTGGCTTGTCGTAGTCATGTGACCTCTACCATGAGGCATTCTGACTGCAGGCAGCCATTACAGTCAGTTTCATTAAAGAGAGTACACATCAGACTGGTGTTCTGTGAGCTTGTAACACCTGGAGAAACTGTATAAATGCCATGTTTAAGCCATTTATCTGGGGGTCCCACAAATCCCCCACTGTAAAACTCCAGTGGAAATGCCTGACAGTTATTTTTAATAGTAAAATTATTAAATCAGCAATTTGTACCACTGTAAATTAATACAAACATGTCCTAGTTCAAGGGTATTGAATCATCAGGATGTTAATTAAACATAGGTGTTTCAACCATCAGGTCATTTCAATTATTTTGTTAAATTTAGCTGCTTTTCATAGGCAGGTTTATTTTCCTTACTGTTTTAATCAGCATTTTGTCTTCTAAACCACACACCCCTTGCCCCACCCCAATCTCCTTTTCTGGGTTGGTGACAATATACAGCTCAGTGGACAATCACTTTGGTACTTCCAAACAGAAAGATCATCCTTCATATATGAGGCTAGAAGGCAAATGATGGCAGATTATTCAACCATGACAGCCATCACCATCATACCCAATCCTGCTACCACTTCACATGCATCTGCATATACTTTCAGTATGTACATTAACCAGGAGGTAAATTCCAGGAGATATTTCCTCTGCCTAACTCAGGGCCACTAAGATTGATAGTATGGCTCCACTGTGGTCTACTCAGCACAAAGGAATAAACCTGGAATGGAATCTTCCTCATCTGTAAGGCTTAATACCACTTTTCCAATGAGCACTATTACCGACTGAGCCATCATAAAAGTCTTTGAAGAATTATTTTCGAAAACAGACAAACACAAAGGAATATTACAATTAGTTTCTCTCAATAATTAGTAAAAACTGAGAACTACAATATTACAATATATTGCTTTTGGATGCAGACATTTTTGGAGATGAATGTATACCTTGTCATCCGTGATGTAGGCTAAATAACCCACTTTAACTTCACTGTCATTTGAGAAAGGGAGAACTTCTATCTTCCTAACTGGAGATCCATAAATTGGGCCTAATACTATCTTCCTAGAGAGAAAAGAAACAACTTAAATATATAACAATAAAAGGAATTGCAGGATGTCATTACAATCAGGAGTTCAAATGCCAGCAAAATTTTTTAATCAGTTTGCAATTAAGACGCGAACTAAAGATAAAAGTTGACCTATTCAGATCCTGCAAGGACAAAGGGGATCGGTTCACAAGGATTAATAAAAGAATGTACATAAACATTGCTTAAAGGGTTATTAGAGGAGCAAAGAAAGATCTAAAAATATAAGCACAACTGCAATGCATAAAATAACATTAAAAAGTAACAACTCAGGTAAAGAAGGGCCATAAAACTAATCCCTAGCGTTACAGATCAGAGTTATGAGAAAAGACTGGAAACACTTGGATTTTTCAATCTGGAAAGGAGGCATTTGAAAGGCGATCATACGAAAGTATACAAAATCATAAATTGGAATGGAAAAAGTAAAACCTGAAAATTAATTTAGAAATTGTGAAAAAGGAATAAAAGAGACCATAGGTTCAAACTAGTTAAGTCAAATTTAGGACTAATATCAGCAAGTTTTTTTTATTATTTTTTCATGGGATGTGAGCATTGTTGCCCATCCCTAATTGCCCTTGAGAAGGTGGTGGTGAGCTGCCTTGTTGTAGGTACACCCACAGTATGATTAGGAGGAGAGTTCCAGGTTTTTGACCCAATGACAGTGAAGGAATGGAAATTTAGTTCCAAGTCAGGATGGTGTGTGTTTTGCAGGTGGTGGCGTTCCCATGCGTCTGCTGCCCTTGTCCTTCTAGTTGGTAGAGGTTGTGGGCTTGGAAGGTGCTGTCGAAGGAGCCTGATGAGTTGCTGGAGTACACGGCTGCTAATGTGTATCAGTGGCGGAGAGAGCGAATGTTTTAAGGTTGTGGATGTGGTGCTGATCGAGCAGATTGCTCTCTCCTGGATGGTGTTGAGCTTCCCGAATATTGTTGGAGCTGCACTCACCCAGGCAAGTGGAGAGTATTCCATTACACTCCTGACTTGTGCCTTGTAGATGGTGGACAGGCTTTGGGGAGTCAGGAAGTGAGTCACTTGCCGCAGAATTCCCAGCGTCTGAGATGCTCTTGAAGCCTCAGTATTTATATGGTTGGTCCAGTTAAGTTTCTGGTCAATGGTAACTCCCAGGATGTTGACAGTGGGGGATTAAGTGATGGTACTGCCAAGGGGAGATGGTTAGATTCTCTCTTGTTGGAGATGGCAATTGCCTGACACTTGTGTGGCATGAATATTACTTGCCACTTATCAGCCCAAGTGTGAATGTTGTCCAGGTCTTGCTACATGCGAGCATGGCCTACTTCAGTATTTGAGGAGTCTTGAATGGTACTGACCACTGTGCAAACATCAGCGAACCCCACTTCTGACCTTGTTAAGAACCGATTGGATGCTCCAATGGAGGGATTTAGGGTCTTTAAGGATTGAAGAAAGATGGGCTGAATGGCCTTTGTCATCCATAGTTGTGATCTGAATCACTTCAATTTCGTTGCAATTGCTTTGTAAAGTCAAAGAAATACAGAAGAGGTATTTTATCATTGATAACAACTTGATAACAACTGACTAAAACCACTGTCGTATGCCATTTATTATTACAGCAACTTGTCATGCTTCAGTCTTAAAGGACATGACAAGCCAGCAAATAGAAAACTGTCTCACATTCCTAAATGAATCGGCTAAGTTGCTCAGCCTGCTGGCAGCTGGAATTCAAAGCAACCTCTACATTCAATGCTTATATCATCATAGGTTAAGCATTTCCCCTGGAGAGACAGGTGAAAGCCACCTCCTTATGTATGTCTCAGAGTTCTCTGGAGGCAGCCTTGCACCATAGTTTCCTTATAATATAAAAACAGAAAGTGCTACAAAAACTCAACAAGTCTGGCAGCCTCTGTGGAGAGAGAAACAGAGTTAATGTTTCAGATTGATGACCATTCATCAGAACCCTGAAACGTTGGTCGGTATTTAAAAGAGGCGATGGGTGACTCGCCCACCGGCTGAAGAGCTGACGAGAGAGCCACATCACCTCTTTTTGGGAAGGCACGCCACATTACATGGCAATCAGGCACTTAACTAGGCAGCAGCAGGACATCCCCGGGATTAAGGAGCCCGGGAGGAAGCCCCACCTGCTGACAGTTGCCGGCCAATAAGAGGCCGGCAGCTCTTTTACTCAGCAGCGTCACCGCAGAGGTGGTAGCTGCTGTCAGTAATGCATCCACCTGAGGCCTGGATCGTCAATGGACCAGGCCACAGGTGAGCGATGGTGGGAGGGGTTTTGCAGGTGGGGGTCGCGTGGAAGGGGGGGTTGGCAGCAAGGGCAGGAGAGTGGCTCTCAGCAGGCCCCTCTTCCCGATACCGGGTCCCTCAATCAGGTACTTAGTGCCTGTGAACGAGGAACACCCCGCAACTCCGGGAGCCTGCAAGCAACCCACACAGGTTTAATTGTTGTGCTCCCCCGTGTGCTAACAGGCCTGACCGCCAATACTGGTGGCAGTGGGAAGAGGCCCTTAATTGGGCATTATTTGCCCATTTAAGGGCCTCAGTTGGCGGCGGGGTGGGAAGGCCGTCTATGCGGTCACCATCCCATCCGACTAAATGCTCTCCCTGCCTTCAAACCTGCCACAATGGAGAGCATTAAATCCAGCCCGTTAACTCCATTTCTCTCTTCACAGATGCTGCCAGACTTGCTGAGCATTTCTAGCACTTTTTATTTTTATTTCAGATTTCCAGCATCCACAATATTTTGCTTTCATTCCCTTATAACATTTTGGATTGGAACAGCTGAAATTCAATTCTGTTGAACAAGTCAATCTACAGATTAAAAATACTTTGTGAATAAATCTTTACAATTCTGTGTGTTCACATTTATTTTTAAGTGTTTAATGTTGGTGTTCAACACATTTTCATCAGCTGCATACTTTTATATAATGTTTGAGTTTATGAATAACTCAAAAGGCTAAATCTCTTCAAATGGTTCAAATCAGCCATGCTGGAAATGCACTGAAAAATAGGTGTGTAGATCTAGAATGATTAGGTAATGCTCGAAATATACTTTCAAAGAAATCTGAATACAATGAAATAATTATTCCTTCATTAGGCTGCTTAAAAAGATTAGTATTTTAAAGCAAAATACTATGCCTTTTCTGAATAAAGGGGTTTCACATACCTGCACATTTTGGTAGTGGCATTGTAGAGCTTTAGCTTATACTGGTTGTTGGCTGTGATAATGAAGCTCTCTTTACTGATTGGTGGGTAGCAGACCATGCAAGTAGGTACAGCACTCTGTTCTATTCTATCACTACTCAATATCGGCAGATCATTCTCATTACTTTTAGTCAGATCGTACTCTACCTGAGGAATAAAAAAAATGGAATGTATTAAATAAGATTTGCATTACAGCTACAACTTAAATCATTGTTCCTCCATTTTTTAAAACTAAAAGAAATTTCATAAGATCAATGGCAAATACAACTGTAAACGTAAAACAAGGAAAATGAAATAGGTGAAACACAATAACAAGTGCATAGCAACTATCATGGAAAGATTAGAACATATGCTGAAGAATAATCAATAAATTATGCAAAGTGAATAGTACCAGAGGAAAGCATCTAGTGACTCATAGTAAGAGCTAAGGTGTTCCCATGTATGTGGGATCCTTATGATGACATATCAGGAAAGAGATCTGACTAAGATGAACTCCAAAGAGCCCAACCTAAGTCAGAGGGGCCCATGATGGGCATTGACTAAATTAACCAACAATGGAAGCATGCTTCTATTTGAATTTGAAAGGTGTGTCAACATTAGTATCCTTCTTAAAAAGATGGGATGGCTGCAAGCAATTACAATTAATATTTTTCTTTCTTCCTGTTTCTTTTTATAATTTGCTTAAATCCTGAAAAGCAAATTTTGTCAAATGGAGACCATTTAGTAAATCTAGCAGTGCAAATTTTACTTTCAGCTAAATCATATTTAGAGTTCAAACAAACATTCAAGAGTTCTGCTTGTTCTGACCTGTGTCGAAGGAATGGATTTTAGTGCATAAAAAGAGCTTAGCCAATATAAATCGTTAATAGGTTACCTACCAGAACCCTGTCCTCTCCAAGAGACAAGAGTCTGGGTTGATTGCTGTCCAAATATATCCCAAACATGAGACTCTGAATGGGTTTAAAGTGTGCATTTTGCCTTCCTAAGAAATCCCAAGACTCCTCCCTGAACAGAAATACTGTTACTGTAGTTTTACTATCCTGCAACAAAAAAAGAATACACAATGACAAGAGCCACTGTATAAACCAAGATTTATTATTTAGCTGGAATAAACTGCTCATTGAACAGTATAAACCTGTATTTATTATTAGGCAATTAATGTAATTTATCTAGCACAAGTCATTGTATGCAGCAATGTTAAAAATAGAAAATTAACTTTTAAAAGTGCAAATAAGTATTATTATGAAGGTGCTCCATTCTTAAAATGTTTTGAGGACTTGTATTAAAGATTATGGACAGTGGTTCATTTGGAAAACTGAAAAGATTCCATGGATTTTTTTTAACAAGGGTCACTGGGAAGACATTTGAGATTGAAAACAAACTTTTACTGGATGTTACATGCTTTAAGCTAAATAAATAACAGAGCCTTGGTGACTCGGGAGAGTTGTTTACAAAGAGACATGTCAAGATTTATGATGGTTAAGAGTTGGTTTCACTTTTGGGATATTGTTTTGGTTCAGTTGTGGTGTGGACTATTTTGAAGGCAGTTGGAGGTCAGCCTGCCAAGAGAGAAGCACCCAGCTCACCTCTTTCCTTCTGTCTCTGAGAAATCCTGCATATCCAGTGTGATAACTGAAACCCCTGATGCTGCTTTCTCCTGGAAAGGTCACCAGACTAATTCTCGACATCTCCCAGAACGAAATGCTTCAGAAAAGATCCCAGCGACCCATCTCTTTGTACTCTGACGCCAGATTAAAGGGACAACTGATATCCTTCCACATCTCTTTTTCCTTCAAGAATTAACAAGTATTTGGCCAATGTATTTTTTTTTTGTCTTTTTGTAAAGTGCATCGCTGCAGAGAAAACCTTTCTTTTCTTTCACGTGTGTGTGTGTGTGGGTGTGGGGGGGGTATGTGTTGGGTCTAGAAGGGAATTATATATATATATATTTACATTCATATTTCAAACTGTGTGTTAATGCTTTGCATCTTTACTGGATAATATTTTGTATTTATATTTAGAGATACAGCACTGAAACAGGCCCTTCGGCCCACCGAGTCTGTGCCGACCATCAACCACCCATTTATACTAATCCAACATTTATCCCATATCCCTACCACATTCCCACCTTCCCTCAATTCCCCTACCACCAATCTACACTAGGGGCAATTTACAACGGCCAATTTACCTATCAACCTGCAAGTCTTTGGCTGTGGGAGGAAACCGGAGCACCCGGTGAAAACCCACGCGGTCACAGGGAGAACTTGCAAACTCTACACAGGCAGTACCCAGAATTGAACCCGGGTCGCTGGAGCTGTGAGGCTGCGGTGCTAACCACTGCGCCACTGTTTTGTTTTATAATATATTTTGTTTTATAATAAACTGATAATTTTGTTGTTTATTAAAGAAATCTGGTTGGTGTATTTTATCTTGAAATAAAAGAGAGTACGTGGTTGGCCGTATCGGTAACTGGGTAAATATTTAAATATATGTTTTGACCTGTGGAGAAGTGGAACTAGAGAAAAAGACAGTGCACTCCTCCTGCCTCGGTCATATCATTGATGTCTGGTTCCAAGCTGGAAAACTTCAGTTTCATATTGGCCTCCACATTCAGCTGGTTCCTCTTTATAGAAGTGTTGAAAATCCAATATCATAACTGTATGTTGTAACAGTAACATAAAATCATGCTTATAAAACCACATTGTTGTTGCTCATGCCACACATGCAGGAGCTGGTCTGGTTGTGTGAAGTCACGCAAATGGTGGGAACGAGGGAAATAGCCTGTTCTCTCATATAGCTTCGACTGTGGTGTTGTGTGTCAGTGACTTGCATTTTGGACCAGACTGTGGACCACTAGGAAAACCCTCCCAAACGACCAGTGGTCTGCAGACCACACTTAGAAAATCACTGGTCTAAGCAATCATTAAGTATTTGAAGAACTCACTACTGTCGCTAGGTAACTGGAATCATGCGAGAAGGTGATCTGAGTAATAGCATCTCTGGCATACTGGAAAGGTTCTGGGAGCTCATCATTCAAAGAAAGTGCATCAAGGATGTAAACACATCCGTCAGTAAGTCCAACTCCCAACAGTGAACCTATGGGAGTAAGAAAGTGGTATTTAGCCAATGAAAAAAGTCTAGAAAGAAAACACAGAACAAGGTTACTTTTTCCATCAAATATTCATTTATTCCTGAGGTCAATAGAAAAGGAAATGGGGTGTGGTGTAAAACAGGGTGTTGGTTTCCCACAAGTTCATTTTGTATTACTGGCGTACACCAATTTCAATACCAAGATTTTCTGACAGGCATCATTTTAATGCTGATGGCAACCCATTTGTATTATCATTGGAATTAAAATAATGGCAATTGGAAAATCCAAGCTAAATTCTCAATGTAGCGTTGTATTTAAGAGTGTATATATTTTAATGTAGTTCTTCTTTAACATAATAATTTGAGAGACTGAATGGTACATTGTTGGTCTTTAACATCTAAGGCTTGGATGCTGAAGTAGCTCAGGCTAATAGTATCAAAGTCTCCGCTATCTGCTGAGTTCAATGTAGTTCCTAATGAACATGAAACTCAACATCAAACTGCTGGTAATTCAACACTAATTAGCAACCTCACTGAGAGGGGCAAGCAGATGATCGGGTCGGGGAATAGAAAAAATGTCACACTGGTGCAGTAAGGGTTACTGTTCTGAGCCTTATTGTTGGGGTAGGGGGGGAGGGAGCTTTACTCTTGCACCTAATACCTGACCTCAGAGCACATGATGCTAACTATGGGTGCCTGAAATGGAGTGTGTGACATTCATCAGCACAAACATCCCTTGCCTTGATATGCATGAAATAATATTTACATACTAAAAATATTAATTTAATACCTGCTTTATTATAAGTTACACACTGAATATAGTTCCCTGCTCCAAACAGCCTGCTGCAGATAGGTTTCTTCTGCTCATAGTTCCAGATCTTCAGGAGTCCGCAATAGCTTCCCATACAGATGAGAGGCTCAGCAGGATGACATGCTATAGCGTGTAATGCTGCACCGTGCTCCTGCAATAACATTTGAAGCTTGCACCCATCTCCAGTTACATGAGCCACTGTAGCATCAACTGTTGTTACAACAAAGTTTCTACATAGAGCAAAGGCACAAAAAGTATAAAACATTTTTATTACTTAAATAATAAATGAAATTCTGCTTTTTAAATTTTAATTAGTTGTGACACCTTGAAGAGACAGATTGGAAACATTGGTAGCTATTAAGAAAAAGATGATTAAAACAGTTTTGTTTAAGCAATACATATCTCACCCTTTATATGACTAACTCTGCAGCACCAGGAGGGAGTAACAGTGACAGAAGAGGAGCTGACCAACAGTTCCTTCCAATTTAAGCCATTGGGTGAAGGATGGAGGAATATACATTTTCTTTTAAAGCAAAACTCCTTACAAATTTAATCTTTTGTTTCAACAACAACTTGCATTTTTAGAGCACATTATATAAATTACCCAAAGTGGTTTACAGAGGCATAAGAAAAAAAGTTGAGAGCAGATTTGTTCATGGGTAACTGAACTATAATTAATAATTACAGAGAGAAGATTTTCACTCTATCTGTATGGACTAAATTCAAAATCAGTTCCCAGAAATTAAAGAGCACTGTGTTCGCCATTTCTGGAGCAATTAATGCAGGTAATATATCTTTTAAGTCAAGTGACATAAATGCTACAAAATAAGATAAATATTTTACAGGATGCAATGAATACAATCCAGTATTGGCAGAGCTGGATTAATGATAGTAATTCTGTAGACTTACTAATTAAACTGTGTCTTTTGATAAGTGCATTTTTTTTATGCCCATGATACCTCCATGAAGATAGGTTCTTGGCTGCAGCCTAAGTAGATTATACTTTAACATGGTACTGACGAGTTGCTGACTAATTATTTTGAATCACAGAATTATAGAATGGATACAGTGCAGAAGGAGGCCATTCGGCTTGTCGTGTCCATGCCAGCTCTCTGCAAGAGAAACTCAGCTAGTCTCCCTCCCCCACCCTTTCACTGTAGCCGTGCAAATTTTATCTCTTCAAGTGCTTATCCAATTCCCTTTTAAAAGTCATGATTGAATCTGCCTCCACCACTCTCTCAGGCAGAGCATTCCATATCGTAACCACCCGCTGCATTAAAAGTTTGCTTGTATCACCATTGGTTCTTTTGCCAATAACCTTAAATCCTTGTCCTCTGGTTTCTAACCCTTCTGCCAATGGGAACAGTTTCTCTCTATCTACTCTGTTTAGACCCCTCATGATTTTGAACACTTCTGTGAAATCTCCTCTCAACCTTCTCTTCTGAGAACAGACCCAACTTCTCCAATTTATCCATGTAACTGAAGCCCCCTCATCCCCGGAACCATTCTCTTAAATCGTTTCTGCACCCTCTCGAAAGACCTGACATCCTTCCTAAAGTGTGGTGCCTAGAATTGGACACAACACACCAATTGAAACCGAACCAGTATTTTATAAAGCTTCATCGTAACTTCCTTGCTTTCGTACTCTGCCTCGATTTATAAAGCCCAGGATCCCGTATGCTTTTTTAACCACTTCCTCAACCTGCCTGTACCACCTTCAACCATTTGTGCACATATACACCCTGTTTCTGCAACCTCTTTGGAATTGTACGTTTAGATTATCTGTCTTTATTCTTCCAACTAAAATGTATCAGTTCACATTTCTCTGCATTATATTTCATTTGCCATGTGTCTGACCACTCCACCAGCCTGTATATGTCCTCTTGACATCTATCACTATCCTCCTCACAGTTCACAATACTTCTCAGTTTTGTCATCTGCAAATTTTGAAACTGTGCTATTTATGCCCAAGTCTTGGTCATTAATATGAAGCTTATGGCCAGTACCTCAGCAATTTCCACCCTTACTTCCCTCAGCATCCTTGAATACCCTGGTTCAATGAATAGTGCAGGAGCAGCACCAGGCATACTTAAAAATGAGGTGTCAGCCTGGTGAAGCTACAACACAGGACTACTTGCATGCCAAACAGCAGAGGCAGCATGCAATAGACAGGGCTAAGCAATCCTACAACCAACTGATCAGATCTAAGCTCTGCAGTCCTGAATGCTGGTGGACAATTAAACAACTAACAGGAGGAGGAGGCTCAACAAGAAAGCCCATCCTCAATGATAGGGGAGCCCAGCACATCAGTGTAAAAGACAAGGCTGAAGCATTTGCAGCCATCTTCAGCCAGGTGTCGAGTGGATGATCCATCTTGGCCTCCCCCTGAGGTCCCCAGCATCATAGGTGCCATTCTTCAGCCAATCCAATTCACTCCACATGATGGCAAGAAAGAGCTGAAAGCACTGGATACTGCAAAGGCTATGGGCCCTGACAACATTTCGGCAATAGTACTGAAGACTTGTGCTCCAGAACTAGCCGCACCCTTAGCCAAGCTGTTCCAGTACAGTTACAACACTGGAATCTACCTGGCCATGTGGAAATTTGCCGAGGTATATCCTGTGCACAAAAAGCAGGACAAATCCAACCAAGTCAATTACCGCCTAGTCTAAGCTCGATCATCACTAAAGTGATGGATGGGGTCGTCGACAGTGCTAACAAGTAGCTCTTGTTCAGCACTCACTAACGCTCAGTTTGGGTCCCACCAGGGCCACTCAGCTCCTGATCTCATTACAGCCTTGGTCCAAACATAGACAAAAGAACTGAACTCCAGAGGTGAGGTGGGAGTGACTGCCCTTGACATCAAGGCAGCATTTGACTGAGTATGGCATCAAGGAGCCCACGCAAAACTGGAGTTAATGGGAATTAGCACAAAGGTTGTGGTTGTTGGAGGTCAATCATCTCAGTCCCAGGACATCACTGTAAGAGTTCCTCAGGGTAGTGTCCTGGGCCCAAACATCTTTAGCAGCTTCATCAATGACCCTCCCTTCATCATAAGGTCAGAAGTGGGGATGTTTGCTGATGATTGTACAATGTTCAGCACCATTCGCGACTCCGCAGATACTGAAGCAACCAGTGTCCAAATGCAGCAAGACATGGACAACATTCACGCTTTGGCTGATAAATGGCAAGTAACATTCACGCCACACAAGTGCCAGGCAATGATCATTTCCAACAAGAGAGAATCTAACCATTTCCCCTTGATGTTCAATGGCATTATGATTCTGAATGGTCTTGACAAGGTGGATGTGGAGAGGATCTTTCTTCTTTTGGGTGAGTCCAGAACTAGGGGGCACTGTTTTAAAATTAGGGGTTGCCCCTTTAGGACAGAGATGAGGAGACTTTTTTTCTCTCAGAGTTGTGCGACTTTGGAAAACTCTGCCTCAGAAGGCGGTGGAGGCAGGGTCATTGAATATTTTTAAGGCGGAGGTAGATAGATTCTTGTTAGGCAAGGGAATCAAGGGTTATCAGGGGTAGATGGGACTGTGGAATTCGAAACACAAAAGGTTCAGCCACGATCTTATTGAATGGCGGAGCAGAATGGCCTACTTCTGCTCCTAATTCATATGTTCATATCAACATCCTGGAGATTACCATTGACCAGAAACTGAACTGGACCAGCCATATAAATACCATGGCTACATGAGCAAATCAGAGGCTAGGCATTCTGCAGCAAGTAACTCACCTCCTGTCTCCTCAATGCCTGTCCATCATCTACAATGCACAAGTCAGGAGTGTGATGGAATACTCTCCACTTGCCTAGATGGGTGCAGCTCCAAGAACACTCACGAAGCTCAATACCATCCAGGGCAAAGCAGCCCACTTGATTGGCACCCCATCCATCATCTTCAACATTCACTCCCTCCACCACAGATGCACAGTGGCAGCAGTGTGTACCATCTACAAGATGCACTGAAGCAATTCACCAAGGCTCCTTCTAAAGCACCTTCAAAACCCGCACCCTCTACCACCTAGAAGGACAAGGGCAGCAGATGCATGGGAACATCACCAGCTGCAAGTTCTTCTGAGTCACACACCACCCTGACTTGGAACTAGATTGCCGTTCTTTTACTGTCGCTGGGTCAAAATCCTGGCACTCCCTTCCTAATAGCACTGTTGGTGTACCTACACCCCAAGGACAGCAGCAGTTCAAGAAGGCAGCTTACCACCACCTTCTTAAGGGCAATTAGGGATGGGCAATAAATGATGGCCTAGCCAGTGACGTCCGCATCCCATGAATGAATTAAAAAAGTCCCATCTGGTCTTGGTGACTTAGGAACATAGGAACATAAAAAAATAGCAGGAGTAGGCGATTTGGCTCCTCGAGCCTGCTCTGCCATTCAACTAGATCATGTCTGATCTTCTACCACAACGCCATTTTCCCCCACTATCCCTTTGATATCTTTAATATATAGAAATCTATTGATCTCTGTCTTGAACATACTCAATGACTGATCTTCCACAACCAAGTGGGGTAGAGAACTCCAAAAATTCATCACAGTGAAAAAATTCCTCCTCGCCTCAGTCATAAATGGCCTCCCTCTTATTCTGAAACAGTGTCCTCTGGTTCTAGAACACCCCACACCCTCACCCCATCCTTCCTGCATCAACCCTGTCGAGCCCTGTAAGAATTTTGTATGCATCAACGAGATCACCTCTCATTCTTCTAAACTTTGGAGAATACAGGCCCAGTCTCCTCATAGGACTATCCAGCCATCCCAGGAATCAGTCTGGTGAACTTTCGTTGCACTCCCTCCCTCTATAAGTATATCCTTCCTTAGGTAGGGAGAGCAAAACTGTACACAATACGCCAGGTGCGGTCTCACCAAGGCTCTACACATTTGCAGCAAGACTTCTTTACTCCTGTACTCAAATCCTCTTGCAATAAATGCCAACATACTGTTACGAAAGTGCTTCCACTTTATTTTAATATTTTGTTTTGAGGACTTGTGTTAAAACTGAAAAGATTCTATGGATGGGTTTTCTTTACCAGGTTCACCAAAAGGATACTTGAGATGTTGTTCGAAAGCCACATGTGCTGGAAATCATGTGTTTTGGGCTCAGGAAACAACAGAATCCTTGGTGACCTGGGGAAAATAGTTAGAGAAACCAACGGCTGAATTTTATAGCGCCCTTGATGTTGAGAATGGTGGCGGGAGGGTCGGAGGGGGGCATGAAGATTGCTCCGGATGAGGCCCACCACCAACCTCGATGCCGGCAGGGCCTGCCCAATCTCAGCGGAGGTGGAGAGGCCTTGTGGCGTCCCCCCCCACCCCGCCGCTCGGCAACAGGAACCATGATTTACATAATAAAATAAGTTAACTTTACCTGTAGTACCCCACACGATGTTCCTGTCTTCTCCTGATTTGCTGCCGTGATCTTCATCCTGGCGGCCGGCACTGCCGTGCCTTCGAATCCCCGATGGGGAAACGAGGCATGACTCCTGTGTGGAGCGGGGAGAAGTGAAAGCTTCAGGTCAGGAGGGGTGTGGGAATGGGGAAAACCGCTCCAATTGGTTCTAGAGATGGTGGGAAGGGGTTGAGGGTCAAATGTTCTGAAGGTGGGGGGCGCTAAAGTTCGGCATTTCCAAATATGGTTTTCCAGGGTATCGGTTATTTCATTTATTGAGAACTCATTGGGGAGGTGCTAGAGGAAATGCAAAGTTTGAATAAAATTTAATTGCTAATGGTGTGGTGCGACCATTAAACATTTAAATTTACTGCATTGGCGCCAGACGCTGTTGCTGGGGACGGCTCACCCGCCCCCTCCACGTCATCGAGGGGGGCAGCCGCCCCAGTATGCTAATGAGCCGCCGCGTTTGGAATCACAGCTGCTCTGCGATGTGCATCCAGAGTGTGTGGGCTGCCAATTTACTCACCCGCCAACTTTGGCAGCGGGTCTATCGAATCCAGCCCCACATGTCAAGGTTTATGGAGGTCAGGAGGTCGACTTTCTGTTTGGGGTTTGTATATTGTTTTCAGTGCAGTTGTTGAGGTGTGAATTGTTTGAAGACAGTTGGTGTTTTCCTGGAAAGAAATAATGAAACCACCCAGCTCACCTCTTTCTCTACCTTTTTGAAGAAATCCTGCAAAGATCCAGTGTGGGAGAGCTAAAATCCCTGGTGCTGCATCTCTCCTGAGAAGCTGAAAAAAATTGAGAGATTCAAGTGCTTGCTGGCTGAAAACTCGGATGCCACATTTCTCCTGGAAAGCCTACTAGAATAGTTCTCGAGAATGGATTGCTTCTGAAACGATTTCAGTGACCCGTCTCCGTTTACCTGGACGCCAGAGTAAAAGGGGATATCTAACTTCCTTCCATATCTTCTCTTTTTTCCACCAACAATTAGCAAGAATTTGGCCAAATTAGTCTTTTTTTCTAACAGACCTCCACAGAGAGAATTTCTGCATTTTTTCCAGTGTGTGTGTGTGTGAGAGAGTGTAGTTGGGGAATTTATAAAGGGAACTTTCATATTTCAATCTGTGTGTTAATGCTCTGCTTCATTACTGGTTAAGTCTAGTTTTATAATAAACTGATAAACAACAACATTATTAAAGAAACCTGTTTGGTGTATTTTATTCTCAGATAAAAATAGAGAGTGTATGATTGGCTGTACCTGTAACTGGGTAAACATTTAAACATATGTTGTCATCTGTGCAGAAGTGGAACTCGAAAAGACAGGGCACTCCACCCACATCGGTTGTAACAATACAATTTACCTTCCTGATTGCTTGCTGCACATGCTGGTTAGCTTTCAATGACTTATGAACAAAGAAGGTCCCTTTGGACATCAACGTTTCCCAATCTCTCACCATTTAAGAAATGCTCTGCACTTCTGTTTTTCCTACCAAAGTGGATAACTTCACATTTTCCACATTATATTCCATCTACCATGTTCTTGCCCACTCGCTTAGCCTGTTTAAATCCCCTTGAAGCCTCTTTGCATCCTCCTCACAACTCACATTCCCACCTAGTTTTGTGCAAACTTAGAAATATTACACTGATCCTTGCGGTACCTCACTAGTCACAGCCTGCCAATCTAAGAATGACCTGTTTATTCCCACTCTGTTTTCTGTCTGTTAACCAATTCACAATCAATGCTGGTCTATTACTCCCAATCTCATGTGCACTAATTTTGTTTACTAACCTCTTGTGTGGGACCTTATCGAAAGCCTTTTGAAAATCCAAATACACCACATCCACTGGTTTCCCCATATCTATTCTGCTAGTTACATCCTCAAAAAACTCCAACAGGCTTGTCAAACATGATTTCCCTTTCATAAATCCATGTTGACTCTGCCCATTATTTTCTAAGTGTCCAGTTATCACATCCTTTATGACAGATTCTAGCATTTCCCCTACTACTGAGGTCAGGCTAACAGGTCTGTAGTTCCCCATTTTTCCTCTCACTCCTTTCTTTAATAGTGGGGTTACATTTGCTATCTTCCAATCTGCAAGAACCGTTCCAGAATCTGCAGAATTTTGGAAGATGACCACCAATGTATCTACTATCTCAACAGTCACATCTTTCAACACTCTGGGATGTAAATCATCAGGTCTTGGGGATTTATTAACTTTCAGTCCCATTAATTTCTCCAGTACTACTTTTTTTTATTAATACTAATTCCTTTTAGTTCCTCATTCTCGCTAGTCTCTTGGTTCTCTAGTATTCCTGGGAGGTTTTTTGTTTCTTCCTCCATGAAGACAGACACAAAGTATTTGTTTAGTTTCTCTGCCAGTTCCTTATTCCCCATTATAAATTTCCATCTCCGCCAGGAATAGGCCCACATTTGTCTTTGCTAATATTCTCCTTTTTACATATCTATAGAAGCTTTTACAGTCCGTTTTTATGTTTCTTGCTAGTTTACTTTCATATTCTATTTTCTCTTTCCTAATCAGTTTCTTGGTCATCCTCTGCTGAATTCTAAAATGCTACCAATCCTCAGGCTTACTACTTTTTGGCAACTTTATAAGCCTCTTCCTTTGATCTAACACAATCTTTAACTTCTCTTGTTAGCCATAGTTTGATCACTTTTCCTGATGGGTTTTTGTGCCTCAAAAGGAATGTAAAATTGTTGTAAATCATGGATTAATTCTTTAAATGCCTGTCTACATCATACCTTTTAATGTAGTTTCCCAATCTACCACAGCCAGCTTGCCCATCATACCTTTGTAATTTCCTTTGTTTACATTTAAGACCCTAGTTTCAGATTAAACTACATCACTCTCAAACTTAAAGTAAAATTCTAACATATTATGGTCACTCTTCCCTAAAGGCTCCTTTTCAACAAGATTATTAATTTGCCCTTTCTCAATGCACAATACCAGATCTAAAATAGCCTGTTCTCTAGTTGGTTCCTCAACACACTGTTCTAGAAAACCATCCTGTATGCTTTCCAGGAATTCGTCCTCCGCAGCATTAGTGCTAATTAGGTTTACCCAGTCTATATGTAGATTTATGTCCCCCATGATTACTGTATTATTCTTGTTGCATGCACCTCTAATTTCCTGATTTATACTGTGCCCTACATTACCATTACTGTTTGGTGGCCTATAAACACCTACCAATGTTTGCTGCCTTTTGGTGTTTCTTAGCTCTACCCAATCTTGATCTTTCGATCGAAGATCTTCTCTCACTAGTACAGATATCACTCTTTACTAACAGCACTCTTTTTCCTTTTTGCCTATCCCTCCTAAATGTCAAATATCCTAGAACATTCAATTCCCAGCCTTGGTCACCCTGCAGTCACATCTACATAATGGCAATTATATCAAACCTCTTTACTTCTATTTGTGCCATCAATTCATCTACCTTGCTGCGAATTCTGTGTGTATTCAGATAGCGTGCCTTTAATTCTGTCTTTTTATTATTTTCACAACCTCTAGCCTTGTCTGCTGGTGCACGTTTAAGTTTGTACGCTCTGTCCTTTCCTGGCACACTCTGTTTATCATTACCTTTATTGCCACCTTGCTCTTTTGCCTCTCCTCTCTCTTTAAATGATCACATCTTCCCTCACTCCCACTATTTAGTTTAAAGCCCTCTCTACTGCCCTCGTTATATGACTGGCCAGAACACTGGTCCCAGCACGATTCAGGTGAAGACTGTCCCAACGATACAGCTCTCACTTTCCCCAGTACTGGTGACATCAACTTTAAGGACAGACAGCCTAACACCTCCTCTTTATCAATTTTTAGCTTATCTAGTATCTCAACCAACTCCTCTTTCACTATGACTTTGGGAGCATCTTCTTCCTTGGTAAAGACAGATGCAAAGTACTCATTAAATAACTCAGCCATGTAGCTGCCTCCATGGATCCCTTTTTGGTCTCTAATCATCACCACTTGTTCTCTTAGTACCTTTTACTATTTATATGCCTATAGAAGACTTTTAATTCCTTTTTATGCAAGCTGCCAGTCTTTTCTCATACTCTCTCTTTGCCTCTCATTTCCTTTTTCATTTCCCCTCTGAACTTCCTACATTCAGCCTAGCTCTCACGTATTATCAACCTGACATCTGTCATATGCCGCCTTTTTCTGCTCGGTCTTACTCGCTATCTTTTTCATCATCCAGGGAGCTCTGGCTTTGGTTGTCCTATCTTTCCCCTTCGTTGAAATGTACCTTGACTGTACTTGAACCATCTCCTTTTTAAAGGCAGCCCATTGTTCTGTTACAATTTGCCTGCCATTCTTTGAGTCCAATTTACCTGGGACAGATGTGCTCTCACCCACTGAAATTAGTCCTCATCCAATTAAGTATTGTTACTCTAGACTGCTCCTTGTTCTTTTCTATGGCTGATATAAACCTTATAATACTATGATCACCATTCCCTAAATGTTCCCCTACTGGCACATGATCCTCTTGACCCACCTCACTCCCCAGAATCAGATCCAGCAATGCTTCCTTTCTCATTGGGCCAGAAACATACTGATCAAAAAAATTCTCCTGAACAAACTTCAGAAACTCTTCCCAATCTCTGCCCTTTACACTATTACTATTCCAGTCTATATAGGATAAAGTTCCCCCATTATCAATACTCTACAGTTTTTACACCTTTTTGTAATTTCCATGAAAATTTGCTCCTCTATATCTTTCCCACTAGTTGATGGTCTAATGAATACACCCAGTAATGTAATGGTATCTCTATTGTTTCTTAGCTCTAACTAAATAGATTCTGTCCCTGACCCTGCCAGGATATCCAGCACGGTAATATTCTCTTTAATCAATACTGCCACTGCTCCTCCATTCTTTCCTTCCCTATCTTTCCTAAATACCTTGTATTGAGGAATATTTAGTTCCTATTCCTGCTCTTTTTTGAGCCAGGTGTCCGTTATCAACATGACATCATATTCCCATGTGGCTATTTGTGCCTGCAGCTCACCAACCTTTTTTACTATGTTTAGTGCATTTACGCACATGCAATGTAAACCAAATGTAGATTTTATTGCATTCCCTCTTAGTCTGAAACATAAGCAAAATACTGCGGATGCTGGAAATCTGAAATAAAAACAGAAAATGCTGGAGCAGGGTCATTGACCTGAAACCTTAACTCTGTTTCTCTCTCCACAGATGCTGCCAGACCTGCTGAGTATTCCCTCTTAGTCTGACCCCACCTTAATACCTTACTATTTCTGACTCTAGTGCTATTTGTTGTCCCAATACTTTGTTCACCTTGTTTCTCCTTTCTATTGCTACATCCTGGCTCCCATCCTCCTGCCATGTTAGTTTAAACTCTCCTCAACAGCACTACCAAACCGCCCCACATCTGGGCTATATAGGTCCCAACTCCTCCAGAACCAGTCCCAATGCCCCAGGAGTCTAAAACCCTCTCTCCTGCACCATCTCTCCAGCCACACATTCATCTTCTCGATCCTCCTAATTCTATACTCACTAGTGTATGGCATAGGGAGTAATTTGGAGATAACTATTTTTGAGGTCCTGCTTACTAGTCTCCTTCCTGGCTCCTTAAAATCTGCCTCATTCCTTTTTCCACCTATTTATTCCTACAATGTCTGCAACCTTCAAAGTCCTTTTCCTTTGCTTATTAGCTTTCTTCCATTATTTTCAACAAGAAACTATGAGATTAGGCACAAAACCAAAACTTTGAACAGCCCCCTTTCAACTCATTTTTAAAAATACATACTGCATGGTTTAAAATTATGAAATATTTTCTGTGACAAAAGCCTTTCATATGCATGTATTTAAAATGTATCATTCACCTATTTTTGTTAAATTGACTGGACTCAGAACATGTTATAACATTTTAAAAATACATAATTACACCTAAAAGCATTTCTCCCTATCCATGTTGACTTCATAATTTTTTCATTTCAAAGTGAATGTATTAATTTTAAATAATACTTTTCTTAATTTTCCTCCATCTTCATTGTATACTGTAGATATTTTTGATGGTTATTTATTATAAAATTGGAGAGTTTGTTTCTGTATAAAATAATAAGATTAACAAGATAATGACAGACTATTACAGCATAAGAACAGGTTTTTCAGTTTATCAAGTCTGTACCAATGGTTTACTTCACATAAAAAATGACTTGCATTTATATAATGCCTTTCACAACCTCACTCAGGATGTCTCAAATTGCTTTACAGACAGACAATCAAGTACTTTTGAGTCTAGTTACTGTTGTAATATAGGAAACACAGCGGCCAATTTACACACAGCCAGCTCCCACAAACGGCAAAGTGATAATGATAACGTGATAATTTTTTTGTGATGTTGATTGAGGGTTAGATATTGATCAGGACACTGGGGATAAACACCCTGCTCTTCTTTGAAACAGTGCCACTGGATTTCTTATGCCCAGTGGAGAGGGCAGACAGGGCCTCGGTTTGACGTCTGATCTGAAAGACAGCACTTCCGACAATTCAGCACTGCACTGGTGTGTCAGCCTAGATTTTCATGCTCAATTCCTGGACATGAGCCAACTAAGCGAATCCCAATTTCCTGTTCTCTCCCCATACCATTTAATTTTCTTACTGAAGCAACTATTGGATTGCTTTAAAAAAAAAACAATGTAAACATTAATTTCTGAAATGCATCAAAAGAAATACAGGATTGACTGGGTATGTTTAAAATTAATAATTTTGCCTTTAATTATTTCCACAAATATCAGTATGTATCAGGGAGACCAACATGGTGGGCATGACATTAAAAGAGAACAAAAATATATAAATATATAAAGACATATAAGATAGGAAAGGGGGAGATAATTGCTAAACTAATCAAACTGAGAAAGGATAAAATCCCCAGTCCATTAGAAATTAGGGAAGAGATAGCAGGGGCACTATTACATGTATATAAAAACCCATTAGAGAAGGGAATGGTGCCAAAGGACTGGCTGACAGCTAATATGATTCCTATGTATAAAAAGGGAGATCAAACAAGTCCAGGGACTATAGACCAATTAACATGTCAGTTGTAGGAAAGAGAATGGAATCTTTACTCAAAGTTGCAATCACAAAATCTAGAAACTGAAAGTAGTCAGCAGGGATTCCAAAAAAGATCATGTTTGACCAATTTTATTGAATTCTTTGAAGTAACAGAAAGGGTAGATAGGAGTGATGCAGTAAATGCAACATATTTGGAGTTACAGAAAGCCTTTCATAAGGTACCTCATGGTAGACTCACGAATAAAGTCAGAATGTGTGGAGTCAGACGACAAGTAACAGGATGGATAGCAAGCTGGTCCAAAACAGAAAAAAAGACACTACTCAGATTGCAAATGATAGGAAGTAGTATTCCACAAGGATCAGTGCTATTGTTCACAATTTACATAAACAATTTGGACTTGGGAATCAAAAGTATAATTCCAAAATTTGCAAATGACATCAAATTGGGGATTGTAGTTAATTCAGAGGAGGACAGTGACAAAATACAGGAAGATATTAATAAACATGTAGAATGGGCGTGTCAATGACAAATTAATTTCAATATGGATAAGTGTGACGTAATACATTCTGGTAGGAAAAATAAGGAGGCCACATAATCCTTGGAAAATAAGTGTATAAATGGGGTTGAGGAACAGAGGAATCTGGGGTACAGATACATAAATCACTAGAAGGGCTAGAATAAAAACAAACAAAGCACTGCGGTTCATTTCTAGAGGGATAATATTGAAGAGCAGAGAAGTTATGTTAAACTTGTATGGAACTTTGGTTGGACCACAGTTCTAGTCTCCATATTATAAAAAAGGACATATAGGTACCGGAGAAGGAGCAAAATGGATTTACTAGAATGACCAGAAGTGAAAGGTCATACCTATTAGTAAACATTGAACAGGCTGGGTCTCTTTTCTATAGAGAAAAGAGAAAACTGATGGGTGGCTAATGGTGATCTTTAAAATTATGGAAGGGTTTGATAGGGGAGATGTTGAGACGATATTTTCATTTGCGTGTCAAGACCACAACTGGATAGTCACTAATAAATCCAATACGGAATTCAGGAGAAACGTCTTTATCCAGTGAGTGGTTAGAATGTGGAACTCTCTACCACAAAGATTAGTTGAGGCAAATAAGCATATGAGGAGAAAGGAAGAGAAGGATCTATTGATGGGGTTAGATAAAGAAGGATGGGAGGAGGCTCGGATGGAGCATAAACACAGGCATAGACCTGATTGCTTTGTATTTTTTAATATATCCGAAAGAGGCCATAGAAAGGAAATATATACTCTTTTTTTCAATAGTCTCCCTCAGCTATATATTTCTGGTGATAGATTTATATAATTTATCAAACTACTTCGTACAACGTTTATGCAAACTAAGAGACCACTGAAGAGCAGTGGAACTAATTGTATGAAAAATATTCATGACTACCTTACTGGTTTAAGTTAAAGTGTTGGAGTGATCTAAGCAAATTTTGCCCTTGCAGTAGACAGTTCATGGAATATCTGCTAATATGCTTTACCTGTTCTTGTTAAACACTGCCACACCTCTGCCAATAATGGCAAAGGAGCCACTGTCTGTGCTCAGATACAAGAATAGGAAAATAGCCATTTCGCTAAGGTACCAGAGAGTGACTAGTGCCAATGAAACTGAACCAATCTTCAGAAGAGGAGGGAAGGAAGCTGACAGAAAAAGGAGGAAAATTCTACTTGGAGCTCTCCAAAGGCTATATATATCCAGAGGTTCACCATTATACTTGCATAACCACAGCTTACTGGTAGCACTTCATCCTAAATATCTGAAAACTCTCATGTAGAACTAACCTATATACAAAGTATTTATATGAATTACAAACTTTGAGTAGTACATATAGTTAAGAGTTGATTACATTTTTAACACAATCAGAATATTTCAAGTAATATTGTTTGAGCATTTGTAATGATTAGTATCATTTAAATAAAATATGAAGATTCCTAACCTGACAACAAATTGCTGAGCATTGATGGTAGACTCTGACGGGTAAGAGGTTTTCTCATTGGCTTTGGGAGCTGGTTGACTGGAGAAGGAAATTGAACTGATGGGTCCCAGATTGAAGTTACTGTACCAATTAAGTGAGCAAAGCTGGTCATCATAAAACTTGATGCAACCTTTGACATCACAAGTCACAATATACCTGTAATGACCATTATAAATACAGTTATTATACAAACAAATACAGACAATTGATACCATTGCATGGACATTAACACACTTGTCAAATAATATTTCAACACCATTGCAATCACAAAATTACAAAGATGAAGATTTAGATGAAACTTTATATTTCAAGATGTTTGAGCTGTCTTTAATTCCCCAGTCCAAATTGATGACAACAAATACCTTCCAGCCCCTTCCATCACTTGCAGTGTTTGCAAAAAGACATCGGGCCAAAATTCCAATGGCACCACTTTGCTATCAGAACTAAGGTGCAGTGGGACTCCTACCCACATGAGCTCACCATAAATGACAAATTTACAAGAAATAGAGGTGTGCACGTCTTCAACATCACAGATACACATGGGATGCGGAAAATTGTGAGAGGGCAAGATTTAAACCTCAACTGGGCCTTGAATGGGTGAGAAAAATGGAGCAGCAGAATGGGGGGCTTAAGAAGGGGTAGGGGGATAGTGAGGAAGGAAGGGGGAGATGGGAGTGGAGGCTGGAGGAGAGGCAGAGACCTGGCACTGCAGCAGCATATAAAAACCTGTTGCTGCTTAAAAGGACTAAGGCAGGACTGGAGCAAGCAGGCAAACTGAGCAACAAGGATACAAAAACAAAATACTGCAGCTGCTGGAAATCTGAAATAAAAAAAGAAAATGCTGGATATATCCAGCTGGTCCGGCAGTATCTGTGGAGAGAGAAACAGAACTGACATTTCAGATCTGTGACCTTTCATCCAAACAAGAAGGATGGTAGCTAGATTAAAGAACCAAATAGCAAATTTAAGGGAGTTGGACATGCACGTTCTCTTAATGGAGATATGGAGCAAAATGAAAGTTCAGGGTTGACCCTAACATATGATAAGCAATTTGTGGAGAGTGTTGAATGTGGCAGTGAGTGACATCTCTTGGAACCAAAGAACTATTTTATGGTGCAGGAAAAATTGAATGACCGCAACAGAGCAGCCAGGTAAGCTATCTACTGCCCTGAACCTTCTTGGCAGTCTCTTTATCGGTTATATCAGTGGCAGAGCCACTTGCCACACATCATTTTGTGGTTGGCCAAATCATCTCTGAAAGGCTGCCTGGAAACCTCTGCTATTGGTTTTCCGTTTCAGGTTTGGCCTGTGAGTCTGCGCTCAGCTCCTTCTTGCCAAGTTGGCCAAATCTCAAATTCGACACCTCCCCAAACCCCCACAGTTGACTAAACCTAGCCAATTTCAATCATTATTTATCAGGTGCCAAAGCAATCAGAGGTGAAAGTGGGATTTGATAGGTCGATGCAGATGCTCCACAGAAGTCAGCCCTGACCCCTGAGCTTGAGCCCCAAGGTCTCTGGGGCTCTGCTTTGAAAAGTGGGATGCACAATGAACATCACACTTACATGGAGATACTGAGGGTCATATCGAAGGACTGACACAGATGGAAGAGATCGCAGTAGAGTTCAAAGCCATCCTTAGTGCTAATAAGCAAGAAGAATTAAACACAGGGCATTACTCCTGGAGAAGGTGATGGAACCACAAATATCTGGATTCATTCCTCCAACAGAGAAACCTTCAGATCAGTCTGTACATCCACTTTGAAAGTACTGGCTTTCAGGCCTTAGGAGATTGTTTGGAGAGAATGATGAAAAGTGGCTTCCGAGAGCTTAAGGGCCTGCTAATCAGATCCATGATCCATAATAAGGAGGTGTCTAGAAGCCACCTTCATGATATCATCCTGTGTCCCAGTGACAGCTTGTGTGAGCTTTCTAGCCTAACCCCTCAGATAGCTGCTAACACAGATGTCAGGATAAAAGGACCAGGCTGTCCATGTACCTGCAGTGGTGTTACATCTTGAAGAGTCCTCTCAAGACTCAGAAGCCTGAGATAAAGGTTACCTCAGCCCCAGTGCTTCTGATAGCATAGTACAGCTAATTCACTAGTGGTGTCCTTAGTTCTCGGCTATCACCTCAACACAGCATCGATTAAAAACAGCACAAAGAGGCACCAGGGATTGGCATGGTGGTAATAAAAGGTAACTAATCTACAAGCTTGATATATATTAGGGGCACTTCTGGTGCAAATGGCAAAATTTCTGTCATTTGTAGACATGTAAAAATTGTTTGTGTAGGTGCACGTTCTGCCAGCATTCAATTATCCCGGAATTTTTAGCACTTGTTTTGGAACGGCATAATGGCCATATTTGGCTTGCGTTTTAGATGCCAGACTATTACAGAACTACACGTCATTTGCAGCAAAACAAAAATCTTTCCGAGGCCATAATATTTTTTAATTTTTGTGACTTGTCACACTGCAGCCACCATTTGTGAGCCAGATGTAAATAATTATATAAAAGAAGATTTGAATGCTGGATACATTGTGCAATAAATGTCAAAGCTGTCAATCTAATGATGTGATCATCACCTGTCACATTTTTGATCGTTCATGTCAGCACTGTCCCAAAACAAAATAAAATCTTCAGATAGCTATAAAACATTAAACAATGCAAAATAACAGATATATGGGAAAAATTTCAAGATTGTAAGAAGATGTTGAGCTTTGGTTCATGATGAGAAATAAATTCCTCAATTAGACTTCAACTTGGAAATTACTTTCTGCTCGCCATTATTGTCCATTACTTTTACTCCCGTCTCCTAGAAAATATTTTGCTTTCAATTTGTAATATGGCATAATTAAGGTCTCAAATCACCATTATGGTGTTCAAATAGCTTGGCTGCAAATAAACACGTTACAAAACACAATTCAACTGTGTTTTTTAAACTGCATGTTAATCAAAAAAATCCTACAGTTGATTATTGGAAAATATCTATTCAGTATCACAATTATTTCTTCATTCGTAGTATTCTCTGAAAAGATGAAAATATAGGGAAGAGTCCCTCTTCACTATTTGGAGCAAAATGGTAAACATATTCTTTATCTGAGTTTAAAATTTCATTAGTAAAACAAAATGATGATGAGGCATACTTATGTAAAGAATTAATGTTTTAGGATTTCAGCAGGGAATAAATTCCCCTAACAAAAATGACAGAATGCTTTTTCCACTATTAATGACGCACTAGCAAAGTTTTTGGAATGCACAGCTTTGAAATATATCATTTCTAAGAAACCAGTTTTGTTAAGTGACTAAAGAAAAACATGCATTTTCCCATTTTGAAGTGCAATTTTGAATGATTACAAATGAAAGTTAAATACACATCTGAATTTTTACAAAGAATTCACTGATGATAACCTGCCTCTCCCTTACCTGTCACACATAGTGACCACTGTAATACTATCATTTTGTAGTTTCATCAGCTTTAGAGCCTTTTTTTTGTATGATTTCACTGCATCAAATTGAATTTGTGGCGTGCTCACAGTATCCCAGATAACCAAATTCCCTGTAGAAGTTGCAGTGAGTACTTGTGAAGGGGTAAGATGGAAAACTGATTGACTGTAGAGTCCCACAACCTTGTTAAATGTCTGTGGAAGAAAAGATCAAAGGAGTGAAGTTTAAACAGTTGACCATTTGACTGTAAACAAGAAAATGTCAATCTCCTTGCTGCAATAGTAATAACTGAAGAAGCATCATTTATTTTCAGTGAGTAGGAAGTTAAAAACATTGAGAACTGGAAATTAATAGTTATTTATATAGCCTATGTTATTCCTGGTTTTTGTACTTTTAACCCCTTAAACCACCTAGCTGAATGCCTGCTCCAAGGCAGTATCATGCTTTTGCAGTTCCTATCAGGATGCATTAGAAACTGCTCATCGGGCTCTCTCCTCTGATTTTCTTTTCCAATGCAGGGACAGCTCAGACGTTTTGTCCATCCACCTTGCTCAGATCAGGAACCAAAGCAAGACATGAACTTCTGTGTGTCCACTCCATGTCACACACTGACATTCAGCACCACCACACCACCCTTTAATCCTGTTCTTAATATAGTTATACAGCTCGGTTTTGAAAAAAGGGAGTTAATTGCCACATCATTAAATGCTTTTGTTCAAAGTCTCTGTTCCTCATATCTGTTACTCTATAGAAAAAAGAAAATCTTCTAACCTCTAATTTCATTTGAGGCTTGTTAATTTAAAAATTGTGAACAACTTTCAAAAACGCTACACAGAATGTGGAAAATATGGAGCTTTTTGTTCTGCAGAAATACTGAAAATTATTAAATTAATTTTTGTCTTACCTATATAATTTTTTCAGGTTTCAATGGAGCATTTTAAATAATAAAGTGTCATTAATACTTACTTCATCTGTAAGAATTGGTGATGCAAATTCCAACTGGTTATCTTTCTAAAGGCATTAAATACAGACATAGATTAATGAATCAGTTCCTAGTAAAATTATAGTTCAAATTAACATATTAAAATTCAGTTTCTCTTAAAATTTTGCATAAATTTCTGATAAAAATTAAATACCAATCACAATTGCTCCTTAGTTTGCCCTTCTACTGTATTTCTTTCTTCAAAATATTGGTACATGAGGCAAATTGCATTTATGTCGATGTTAAGCTTTTGATTGCTGGTTATTAGGAATTTTAATGGAGAACCTGTTCAGTCAGGGCCGCTGATCAACAAGCAGGACAGGCCTTTGAGTAACTCTGTCTCCCTACCTATTTCGCTTTCCCAATGGTGGGTTGTTATTACAGTGTAACAAGTTGTCACAGGCAGCTTGCATTTTAAAAATGATCACAGGAATTTATATACTGCTTATATACTGAGACTATAAAATTTAAGACAGAATGCATGACTTTAAATGGGGTCTAAATTATGCTTGCAGACTCTGTTCCAATTATCCCTTCCTGTCTAATTCCACTTCAACTGAAGATCACATTTCGTTTTAACTCCACATATGCAATGGAAATCAAATAATCTATCCGAAAAAAAGAAAGTCAGTCATTTCATTTAGCATTCCCTGACCTGGAGCTGCAAATTACAAAGAGTTACAAATACCCCTGGTTGTTAGTTTACAAGCAGCTACAATTACCTGGACTTGCCTATTTTGACACCTTGCCCACAGGGAGTACTTGAGTAATGATCTTAAAGAGACAGGCAATATTAACAGCTAAACTTCACGGCTGTACTCGATGCATCAGATTATCTGTAAACTGCATGAGATCCATTTGGGTGTATAAAAATAAATTATACAGGAAAAATCCCAGAGAGGATGCCGAAGTTAATCAAACTTATTTCAACTGCTCGATAAACCCTTCAATAAATAAATGTCACTTTTTAAAGAAATGAAATTACTGTGTTGTATATTACTGTATATAACATTATATTTGTCAGTAAATTAGACAAGTTACGCAAGTTTCAAGCTTCAGATGGAACTGTAAACCACAAGACATCTTCTAACATATGCCAAACAAAATAAAGTAAAAGATGCTTGAGGTAAATGTCTGCATCACTCAATAACACTCACCCAAGTGTAGAATACAACTTCAGTTTTACCATTGCTGAGCAGCTCAGTATTATCTTCAGGATTAAATAGTACAAAAGTCTAGAAAGAACAACAGGATAACTTAAGAAAAACTATCAAGTTATCTTTCCACATGTTGCAGTCAACTCCACTTAAGTGACTATCTGACTGATTACTTTAGATTAAAATAAATAAAAAATCCAAAACTATTTACAATTTAGATCTATTATTCACTCCTGATTAGTGAATAATTATGAACATAAACTAATGTTATTCAAAAATGTTATTTTGCACAGATTACAGATCTAATGTTTAGAGGCAGAGTTACACTTTCTGAAGAACCTCTTTACAGTACATTAAAAGATCAATGCAAGAACGCATTTTAGAAAATGTTTCCATTGCAATTAATTTTAGATCAGAAATTACACAAAAGCTGCATTTATACTGCTGTGTGAAGCACTAGCAAATTAATGTTGATAAATTTACGACTAACTGGTCGCTTTCTCAAAATAAATGAAGTACATTATAACAACACATTAGAATTAGTTTTAATGCAAGGTAAATATGCTTTACAAAAGTAACTGAGAACAGAACCAAGCCTTTTAAAAACATTTAATTATGGGATAAATATGCTTATGCATAAAAATCTATTACTTTGTTTTCTTCAGGGCCATACAACACCAGATATAAAATTACGATCAAATCATTTTTGAAACAAAGTATATTTATAATATGTTAAAAAATATTACTTTAGCGCAAGCTTCCTGTCGACATTTTCTCATTATAGATTCCTATGTCCACATTTATAATGGAAAACAGCCTATGTAAACTTGTTACGCTGTAATTAAACCCTCCCTCAAATCGAGGCACAGCAGGAAAGTCTAATTAAATTGTGACGTTTATGTAGACTGTTCCAACATAAATGTGGACATAGGAGTTTATTATGGAAATATAAAAATAAGAACAGAATATATAATTTTAAAATAGGAAATGAACTACATTTCCATACCTGTCCCAATTATCCAGACATCTAACTTATAGAATCATAGAATGGATATAGCACAGAAGGAGGCCATTCGGCCTGTCATGTCCATCCTGACTCTCTGCAAGGGCAACTCAGCTAGTCCCCGCCCCCGCCCTTTCGCTGTAGCCGTGCAAATTTTCTCTCTTCAGTACTTCATTTCATCTGCCAGCTACATTTGGTGCTCACTCAATGGGAGGGTTTTAACATGGATGAGTGGGTGCACGCAATGGGAGAGTTTTAACTTGGGTGAGTGGGTGGGATTGGGTGTGGGTGGGGGTTTAAAAATTCCAAGTGGATCAGGAAACCCACTTCAACCAGCCGAATTCCGGGTTTTACGGAGGTAGGACAAGGGATGAGTAGCCAACCTGATACCAGGAGACAGGGTGGTGTTTAAATATATTAGTGAGACTGGAAGCCTTGAATTCAACCTGCTTTGTAGGTTTAACTGTGGCCAGCCAGGTTTCCTAGGCCTTTCCTAAGCTCCCCCAGCATCAGGCCACCCTCTTCTCTGGATCGGAGGAAGGATCAGACATTATATCCTCCGACCCCGCTGGTCCTGCAGCCTCCTCTGGAGTGTACCCCGTCTGAATAGAAGCCACGCCCATCAATGAGGCTGACATCCAGACAATGACATGAGGTGCACGCTAAAGGCCTGCTACCCGACGGGACCCGACGACATGTGTCAGGTTTGGGTTGGGTCGGGTCACTCTTCCGGGTCCGGCCTTCAGGCTCAGGTTGGCTCGTGTCTGGGTAAAGTAAGTAAAGTATTGCTGGTAAGTGTTAAAAGTAAAAAAACCTACCTGAACTGGGAGTCCGGGACATCAAGGAGGGAATCTCTGAGTCTGCGCAGTGAGTGAGTGAGCATCTCTAGGACGTCGTCGCGCTCATGCTGCAGTTTCCTGCAGATTTGGAGTTGCAAGGTAAGTAAAGGGAACATTCCGGTGGTCCGGTTGGGCTCGGGTCGGAGTCGGGCGTGGGAAAAAAATGGAGGGGCTCTGGTCCAATGTGGTTCTGTCGGGATCAGGTCGGGTTTTTTTTCCTGACCTGAGCAGGCCTTTAATGCACGCTGTGGGCTGCACAGCATGTGGGGAAAGGCAGATTTGCAGGCTTCCTGTGCGCTACCGAACCCTGCCTCCCTGATTTCAGCATGTCAGTAAGTAAAAATTTCCACTAATGAGTGCAATGCTGAAGGACATCAACCGCACGACAAAACATAGCAATGTCATACCAATAAACAAAAAATTCCATGAAATAGTTCCCCTGAAATTTTTTGTTTTCTTATGTTTTATTACATAAACAGAACCCAGTAAGTTCATTACAACATATAAAAAGCTTTTCCACTCTTTTATCCCATTCCTTTGTTGGTTTTCCACTTAGTGACACTTCCAATACCATATGAACTGAGGAAGACTGCTCCTACCCAAAGCCTGTGTTTCAGTAAATCAAGACAGTTGCCTCAATTTAAGAATCAGCTTGGTTGAGTTGGTAATCTGTTCAACTCTGTCAGAAGGTTATAGATTTGAGCCTCACTCTAGGAATTAAGCAAATAATCCAAGATGACAGTACATGACAGAGGAAGCAGTGCATTATCAGGGGTGCTGTCCATCAGATGAGATATCAAACCATCATCCACCTGCCTATTGAGTGGAAATGAACAATTCCATGTCACAATTTGAAGAAAAGTAGGGCGTTCTCCTGGCATTAACATTTCTCCCTCAAACCAATACCACCACAGATTAAGTGATCATTTTTTTTCATTATTGTTGTTAGAGACACTGTGTGCAAAATGGCTGCCATGTTTGCCTACATCACAATGGTCACTACACTTCAACCCAATTCATTGTATTATGAAATGTTTTGAAATATTCCTGAGAGACAAGACAACCTGCTTAAGCTGTCAGCTGTGGCTCAGTTGGTCACAGTCTGAGTCAGAAGGTTGTGGTTTCAAGCCTCACTCCAGATGCTTGAGCACAAAAATCTAGGCTGACACTCAAGGAGCACTGTAGGAAGTGCCATCTTTCAGATGAGACATTAAACTGAGGCCCCTTCTAGTCCCTCAGACAGATGTAAAAGATCTTATGGCACTATTTTGAAGAACAGGGGAGTTCTCCCCAGTGATCTGGGGAGATAATAAACATCACTAAAAACTGATTATCTGCTCATTGTCTCATTGCTGTTTGTGCGACGTGGCTGCCGTGTAATCGACATTACACCAGTGACAATACTTCAAAAGAACTTCACTGGCTGTAAACCACTTTGAACGACCTGAGGCTATGAAAGGCACTATATAAGTGCAAGTCTTTCTTTTCTTTAACCGCTTATCTGGAACAGAAGTGACGCTTGCACTTAAAGAATAAAACTTGTGCAGGAGTCGCCTGATCTCCCATCATAAATTTTGGTGGAGGATTTATGGAAACCTGGGAGAAATTATGCAATGTTTTGAATTGCCAGCCAAATATGACATGAAAATTTTATGTCATCTATATCATGCATATGATGTTTGACTTATTTATTTTAATGCAACTTAACTGATGCAAAAATGTGTAATTTATGATAAATTTTCAGCTATGTACCTGAGGACCAAAGACAGGACTCAGGTCCACAGAACAAAGTGGACCTTTAACTTCTGAAGTCCAGTCCCAGATGGACACACGCTAAAAGAAAAGTACAAAATACACAGTTTCAGTCAAAATGAAATGAACATTGAATGAGGTACGAATACGTACTAACTTACTGGCATTAAAATTTTAAATCTTTGTTTGAATATCTCCAATCAGATATGCACCCCTCCCAAAGCATCAAAACACATCTAACTAAAATCAGACTAAATTCTATAGGCCGGATTTTATCCCACTGATGGGGACCCCCAACGACAGGCCGGAAGGTGGGGCAAACCTGTCTCGCTCTCCATTGGACCCCTGTTGCTATTTCATGGCGGGCAGCCAATTAACAGCCCATCATAGGGGAAGCCATCCATTTAAGGGGAGGATTGGGAGGGATCTTGGTGGGAGGAGGCAGCCATCGCCACTGGAGGGGCCCTCCAGGGGCCATGATTTGCCCCCAAGGGCGTAAACCCCCCCCCCCAGGATGCTAGGAGGTCATCAGGTTTTAACTGGCAGCATCTCAATATGGCATCTGGCCCCTTAAGGGCCTCAACTGGCCTGGGGTGGGAGGCCATTCTCGGCCTTCCCACCCCAGAAAAATGGCAGTGGACCAGGACAACGTCGGGAATGGCACCCCTTGCCATTTTTCCCCCCCACATCATCCGTGCCCATCCCCAAGGGCAACATAAAATCCTGCCCGATCTGACTGTGTTGCATTATCCCTCGTCACCCTCCTTATGCAACTCAGTGGGATAGTCATCACTTGGTTGCACTCATAACTATCCAATCATAGCAACAGTTTCTCCAGCAATGGCTTCCATTCCGACCCTCATACTGTACTGTTCCACAAAGATTTCTCTTTGCCCCTCCTCCTCTTCCTTGTATACATGCTGGCTCTTGGTGACATCATCTGCAGACATGGGGTCAGTTCCCACAGATAAACTAATGACACACAGCTCCATCTCTCCACCACCTCTTCCTCCCACTCCAATATCTGAATTATCAGCGTGCTTGCCCAGCATCCAGTCTTAGATGAGCCACAGTTTCCTCAAGATAAACACTGGGAAGACCAATTTATTGTTAGAAACTTAATTTCCTTGTCAACAACTCCATCCCCTTTACCAGTGCCTCAGACTGAGCCAGAATGTTTTCACCTTGGCATCCTATTTGACCTTGAGCTGAGCTTCCAACACATAACCTATCCATCACAAATACTGGTTACTTCAACCTGCAAAGCACCATCCAAATCCATTCCTACCTCAGCCCATCTGCTACTGAAACCTTCGTCCATACCTTTGTCATCGGCAGACTGGAGTATTCCAATTCCTTCCCCGCCTAACGTCTCATTTTCCACCCTCCATAAAATTGTCCTCATAGAAAACTCTGCTGCCTGTATTCTATCCTTTACCTTGTTTTGCTTGCCCATCATACCTCTACTCACTGTCCATATTGGCTTCTGGTTGCCCATACACCTCAAAATTATAATTACCTTTCCACGTGTTTGAATTATTTCACAGCTCCACTTTCCTATCTCTGTCACCTCACCCAGCCCTACAATCCCCCTGCCTCAAACCATCCATGCCTCGGACACTGGCATATCTTCACCTCCTTTGCCCCATTAATGGTGGGCATTCCTCCAGTAGCCCAGGTCCCATGCTCTGAAATTCCCTCCCTAAACCCTCCAACTTCTTTAAGATCCTCCTTAAAACACATCTCTGAATAAACTTTTACTCTTTTTTCTGATTACACATCTGTTAAGTGCCTCTGGGATATTGGGGCGGTGGGGGGGGGGGGTAGGGGGGGAGGTGTGGTGTGGTGGTGGTGGTGGGACAGGGGATAGAAACGTTTCTTTATAATTTTTTTACATTAAATCTGAAATGCCTATTCCTTTAAAAATTTAAATGTAAGGGCTGGAAGCCCTTTAAAAATGACATTGGTGCCTGCACAGTGACATCGGACGTTGTTGCCGGGGGCAGACCACCTGCCCCCTCCACATCAATGTTGGTGGGTGGCGGGGGGGGATGGTTCACCCAGGCCATGTAAATGAACTGCCGCATTTAATATTGCGGCAATTCCACGGACCGCCATTCTTTACAGCCACAATTCAGCTCATTGAGCACTAATGAGGTATTCAAACACAGAGACCTAAAAGGCAATACATCTAGGTAAACAAGTTTATATCCCTATGGGGCAAGAGTTCTACTTGACAATGAAAACAGCCATGGATGGCTAAAGAGGTAAGGAACAAGAGAAAACTAGAAGAAAAAGCATACAAGAATGCAAAAAAAGAGCACAGATCCTGGCAAAAGATGACAAAACAGATAGTAAGAGCTACAAAAAGGGAGTAAGAAAAGAAACTTGCAAAGAATATCAAAATCAACACAAAAATCCGCTACAATTATATTAAGAAAATCTGGGTGGTTAAGAACAATGTGGGCCCCTTAAAAACTGACAATAGTGATATTATAAATGAAAATAAGGAAATGATGGACATTAAATAATTATATGTGATGCTATTTACAGTAGAGGAAAGTGGTAGCATGACGGACAACCCAAGAAAACAAATACTGAAACAGGAACGGCCAATCACCAAAATTAAAGTAAGCAAATTAACAGTTATGAAGAAAATAATGGCACTGAAAAGCGACAAATTCCCCAGTATCGATGGTTTTCATCCCAGCAATTTAAAGGAAGGAGGTGAGAACATTGCAGATGCCCTAACTAAGTTCCTTCAATTCAGGAACTGTTCCTTTAGATTGGAAATTGCACATGTAACTCTGATGTTTTAAGAAAGGTGAGAAAGGGAAACCTGGGAATTATAGACTAGTTAACCTAATATCTGTTGTTGGGAAATTATTAGAGTCTATAAAAGGACAGAGTGACTGAATACCCAGAAAACTTTCAGCTGATCAGAGAGAGCTAACATGGATTTGTAGCTGGTAGGTCATGCCTGACAAACCTGATTGAATTTTTTTGAAGATGTGATCTAAGTAATGGACTGGGGTATGTCTATCAACTTCCAGAAGGCATTTGATAAAGTTCCTCATAAGAGATATTTAGCTAAAGTTAAAGGTCATGGAATTGAGGGCAAATTATTGACCTTGTTAGGAAATTAGCTGTACAGCAGGAGACAGAGAAGGGATAATGAGCAGTTACTGTATTTGGCAGGATATAATATTAAGGGGAACTGATAGGATAGCTAGAAAGAAACTACTTCCATTAGTTGGGGAATCTAGGACTAGAGGACATAGGCCAGGCTCTAATTTTTAGACTTTCAGGAGTGAAGTTAGGAAATACTTCTACATGAAAAGGTTGGTAGAAGCTTGGACATCTTTTCCACAAAACAGCAGTTGATACTGGGTCAATTGATAGCTTTAAAGCTGAGATTGACAGATTTGTGGTATTAAGGGATATGGGGGGAAAAGGTGTGTATATGGTGTTAGGACCAGCCATGATCTCACTGAATGGCAGAACAGATTCGAGGGGCTAAATTACCTACTCCTGTTCTTATGTTCCTATGCAAACTGTCCTCACCCAACAGGTGTGCGCTTTCTGGCAGAGGCCACTAGATAACAAACATTAGTAGGAACCCAGGCTGATTTTTCCTCCCTGTAGCCCAAGTATTTTAAGGGCTTCTATTACTGCCCTGGCTGTGACAATCTGTTTTTTTTTTGTTGCATTAGTGAGCTTTTACATTGCAGCTTTACTATTGAAGTTCATGATTTCCATTACGATTTAACACAATCCTTTTAGTTTTACGGTTTATCTTTGAATAGTATGACAAAAAGGGAGAAGGGGTTGCAAAATGATAATACAAGACCAGGATTTTTAAAAAAGCTAGGCAATGAAATATGGCACAGAAGGAGGCCATTCGGCCCATTGAGCCCATGCCAGCAATCCACAGAACTATGCAGTTAGTCCCATTCCCCGGCTCGATACAATCATTTTCTCACAGGACAGATAATTTGGTATCCAAAAATCTCCCTGGTTACAATACTCAAGTCCATATTGTATTAGAGTTAATTAAAATAAATATATTCAAAGCAAGTAAAGCCAACTGGAGATCATAATTCTTTATGCACCTGAACTGATCCTATGCCAACTGTTGCAAGGTACTTCGCATCTTGAGTCATAGCCATGGCACCAACTCCACCCTCTGGATGACAGTCAAACAGTGTTTGTACAGGTATACTGGAAGCCAAGATAGCAAATACAGTGATTACAAAGGATATCAGTTCATCATCATAATTTACAAAAACAATTAATGGTTCAAATTCAGTAACTAATTTACATGCAAGGTACCATCTCTTTTTGAATATTGTTATGAACAGGTAGTTAATTTTTTTTTAAACAAATTTCTGTTTTCAAAAGCCTGTCGATAAGCTGATTGTGACTGAATATTCCTCCCTTGAACCCTGACTTGTAAAGGACCGCAAAAACACTGTTGTTAAATTTTAAAACAAAGAAGCAGGGTTTATTAACACACTCTTAAACTTGAGAGGGGCTTAACTGCGCAACGCACACTCACAAACATACAAGGAAAAGGTAAAGGCATCAAAAGGGCAAGGACAATCACCAAATAGAAAATAGCTTAACTGCAAACGAACAGAGGGGTTCTCGTTGAAGCCAGAGTTTTTTTTAATATTAACAAAGTCCAAAGCTGGAGTTAACCAACTGGAAATGCAAGTGGGGATAGGAGTCATTGGAAACCTCTTCTCATACACTTTCTTCTTCTTGCACTTTCGGAGATAAGCTGAGGCAGCTTAATTTCTGATGTCACCCTTTTTGATGAAGAGAAAACTGGCAGAGAGCAGATTTTCTTGCTGTTTTGCAGACCGTTGCTTCTTTTCTTCTTCTTTCAAGTAGGCCTCAGTGAAGTGAGATGCAGCTTCAAGGCAGCTGTGTTTTTGAATGAGCTGTTCCCTCAACTGATACCGTTTCAAATCCAGGCAGGCTGAAAAGGGTGGCTTCTCGGTCATGTGACTGGACCCCTTCCAGTAGCTGTCCCACTTCCTGTTGGTGAAGTGATCTCCCTCCTCCATTTTAACAAGTGAAACACAGAATAAATCAACTTAAACATCCTGTGTTTAATGGCAGTGGACAACAACACCCAAGTGCACAAAAACACCACTTACAGTTGTTCTCATTCATTCATGACAATATGCAAAAATACATATTTTTAAAATAAATATTGGCTCAGCAACATGAAGGACATTAATGTTGGAATTGGAACATTTTCCATTTGGTCTAACCAGCATTAGTATCAAGCACCCCCTGGTCATGTAAATATAGTTAGATACAAGGTAAAGCTCCTGGTACTGTAGCCCAAAAGGCCTCAGGCACAAACTCAAAAAAGCATCATTTACTGTCTATGACATTTTTTTAAATCCATTTCTCACACCAGTTATCTTGTGGCCTGATAGGGCCAAACTAGGGGGAGTGCTGTGCTAAAACTAGTTCCTCTTGGGCTATACATAAATGTGACTAAATCAAGAACTAGATTAATATTACACAAATTAATTTCTCATAGGAACTTAGTCAGCAGAAAGTGAAAACTGTTATCCCATCAGTCTGTGCCAGATTTTAATTCACTACACCACCTGGAGGCCCCCTGGCTCCACCCAAAAAATTATTTTCATAATTAATGTGAATATATTGTTTGAATATTAAGCATTTTGCCTGAAAAGCTCCAGCACTTTAACCTGGATCAATGATACCCAGGCTTTGTTGTGATGCTCCAGTGTATGATATTCTTCTTTGGCCTCCTTATCTTGAGAGACAATGGGTAAGCACCTGGAGGTGGTCAGTGGTGTGTGGAGCAGCGCCTGGAGTGGCGATAAAGGCCAATTCTAGAGTGACAGGCTCTTCCACAGGTGCTGCAGAAAAATCTGTTTGTCGGAACTGTTACACAGTTGGCTCTCCCCTTGCGCCTCTGTCTTTTTTCCTGCCAACTACTAAGTCTCTTCGAATCGTCACACTTTAGCCCCGCCTTTATGGCTGCCCGCCAGCTCTGGCGAGCGCTGGCAACTGACTCCCACGACTTGTGATCAATGTCACAGGACTTCATGTCTCGTTTACAGACGTCTTTAAAGCGGAAACATGGACGGCCGGTGGGTCTGATACCAGTGGCGAGCTCGCTGTACAATGTGTCTTTGGGGATCCTGCCATCCTCCATGCGGCTCACATGGCCAAGCCATCTCAAGCGCCACTGACTCAGTAGTGTGTATAAGCTGGGGATGTTGGCCGCCTCGAGGACTTCTGTGTTGGAGATACGGTCCTGCCACCTGATGCCAAGTATTCTCCGGAGGCAGCGAAGATGGAATGAATTGAGACGTCGCTCTTGGCTGACATACGTTGTCCAGGCCTCGCTGCCGTAGAGCAAGGTACTGAGGACACAGGTTTGATACACTCGGACCTTTGTGTTCCGTGTCAGTGCGCCATTTTCCCCACACTCTCTTGGCCAGTCTGGACATAGCAGTGGAAGCCTTTCCCATCCGCTTGTTGATTCCTGCATCGAGAGACAGGTTACTGGTGATAGTTGAGCCTAGGTAGGTGAACTCTTGAACCACTTCCAGAGCGTGGTCGCCAATATTGATGGATGGAGCATTTCTGACGTCCTGCCCCATGATGTTCGTTTTCTTGAGGCTGATGGTTAGGCCAAATTCATTGCAGGCAGCCGCAAACCTGTCGATGAGACTCTGCAGGCACTCTTCAGTGTGAGATGTTAAAGCAGCATCGTCAGCAAAGAGGAGTTCCCTGATCAGGACTTTCCGTACTTTGGACTTCGCTCTTAGACGGGCAAGGTTGAACAACCTGCCCCCTGATCTTGTGTGGAGGAAAATTCCTTCTTCAGAGGACTTGAACGCATGTGAAAGCAGCAGGGAGAAGAAAATCCCAAAAAGTCTGGGTGCGAGAACACAGCCCTGTTTCACGCCACTCAGGATAGGAAAGGGGTCTGATGAGGAGCCACCATGTTGAATTGTGCCTTTCATATTGCCATGGAATGAGGTGATGATACTTAGTAGCTTTGGTGGACATCCAATCTTTTCTAGTAGTCTGAAGAGACCACGTCTGCTGACGAGGTCAAAGGCTTTGGTGAGATCAATGAAAGCAATGTAGAGGGGCATCTGTTGCTCGCGGCATTTCTCCTGTATCTGACGAAGGGAGAACAGCATGTCAACGGTCGATCTCTCTTGTACGAAAGCCACACTGTGCCTCAGGGTAGACGCGCTCGGCCAGCTTCTGGAGCCTGTTTAGAGCGACTTGAGCAAAGACTTTCCCCACGATGCTGAGCAGGGAGATTCCACGGTAGTTGTTGCAGTCACCGCGGTCACCTTTGTTTTTATAGAGGGTGATGATATTGGCATCGCGCATGTCCTGAGGTACTGCTCCCTCGTCCCAGCACAGGCATAGCCGTTCATGTAGTGCTGACAGTATAGCAGGCTTGGCACTCTTGATTATTTCAGGGGTAATGCTGTCCTTCCCAGGGGCTTTTCCGCTGTCTAGAGAATCAATGGCATCACCGAGTTCCGATTTGGTTGGCTGTACGTCCAGCTCATCCATGACTGGTAGAGGCTGGGCTGCATTGAGCGCAGTCTCAGTGACAACATTCTCCCTGGAGTACAGTTCTAGGTAGTGCTCAACCCAGCGGTCCATTTGTTTGCGTTGGTCAGTGATTATGTCCCCTGATTTAGATTTGAGGGGGGCGATCTTCTTGATGGTTGGCCCAAGAGCTCTCTTAATGCCATCATACATTCCTCTGATGTTTTCGGCGTCTGAGGCCAGCTGAATATGACTGCATAGGTGTTGCCAGTAATCGTTTGCGCAGCGCCTGGCTGTTCTTTGTGCAGTGCTTCTGGCTGCTTTAAGTGCTACAGATGTTAACTCGCTGGGGGCTTTCTTGTAGTTCAACAGTGCAATGCGTTTAGCGGCTATGACAGGTTCCAGCTCATTATGAGATTGAAACCAGTCTGCATTTCTCTTCACACTTTTGCCGTAGGTGGTCAAAGCTGACTCATAGATGGCGTCTCTGATGTGGGCCCACGGTCTCAGCATCCCCTGTGGGAGTGTTTTGAAGGGCTGTTACAAAAATTTCTAAATTCACTTGTAACAGCTGTGGGTGAGAAATTCTGCTCGTGTTGATGCGCGGGTGGCCCTTCTGCTTGGAATGATGCAACTTCTTTGGTCTGAGTCTAACCTTGCAGCACACCAGGGAGTGGTCGGTGTCGCAATCCGCACTGTGGAAGCTGCGTGTGATTTGAACACTGTTTAAGGCAGCTCGCCTTGTGACAATGAGGTCTAGCTGGTGCCAACGATGCGATCTTGGGTGCCTCCATGAAACCCGGTGACAGGGTTTAGTATGAAAGAACGAGTTGGTGATGCAGAGGTTATGATAGGTACACAACTCAAGCAATCTCTGCCCGTTCTCATTCATCCTTCCAACGCCATAGCGCCCAAGGCAGGAGGGCCATGAGTCATGGTTGGCCCCAACCCTGGCATTAAAGTCCCCCAGCAGGAATAGGTGTTCGGTGTTGGGGATGCTGCTAATGATGTTATGGAGTTCCTCGTAGAACTGATCTTTAGCTTCAGGTGGGGAGCAGAGTGTTGGAGCATAGATGCTGGGTAGGTGTACTGGACCAGAGGTGGTGAGCAGTCGAATGGACAGTATGCATTCCGAGCCATTTGAGGGAGGCTCTATCATGCTGACCAAGGAGTTTCTGATGGCGAAGCACACGCCATGCTGTCTTGGTTCTTCAGGATCCCTGCCCTGCCAGAAGAAGGTGTAGTCTTGCTCTGCTAGAGATCCACTCGCGGGGAGAAGTGTCTCCTGAAGCGCTGCAATGTCTACATTGAGTCTACTGAGCTCGTTGTTAATGATGGCGGTCTTCCGAGAATCGTTGATTTGTGTAAGGTCTTCCAACAGGCCAGGACACATAGTTCTGACGTTCCAGCTTGCAAAGCGAAGGGCTGGTACCTTCTTTCCTTTTTTCGTGTTGTTTGGTGCGGTGTTTCAGTCCACCTTTCGGGCAATGACCCTGAGCTCCAAGCACCCATTGAAGCAGGGTCGACTGTGGCGGGACAGAACCTTATTGACCAGGGGCTGCCCGGTTTGAGGCGGGCGATAGCTGTCCAGTGAGGTGTGATGACCTCTCCCACCGACAAAGGCAACCCATGGCGCCCAGTTTCTACGCCAATTTATCTGGACTTATAACCCGTAACTGCTGCCTTCCGTGTTGTTTCAGTCGCTGTGAGGCGACTATGGAGTGACCTCTCCATAGCGCATGCCTGGGCGAATTTATGGAGGTCGAGAGTTGCCCAGCCGTCAAAACCCCCCTCTCGGCCTTTCTGGTGGGGTCCAAAGGAGTGCAGAGCGCGACGTTTGGCACCGGTATGGCTGCAGGAACTGCCGGAAGCATGCCAAAAGTGACACATGACCGCCTATGGGGTTCCGCTCCGGATTTTCTGTCAGGGTTTACTCCCTTAGCCTTGGTCTCTCCAGAGACGCCCACAAGGCAGTGGGGTTGTTAGGGCCCCTACACAGGTATAGGATGATGCCGGTGAGAGGAGGGAGTGCGAGGGGGAGGGGTGGAGGGGGTGCAGGGGAAGGGGGTGCAGGGGAAAGATGGTGCGGGGTTGTGAAGGGGTGAGCTGAGAGTGGAGCAGGGAAGGGGTGGGGGGGGGGGGAAAAGCGGGTGCAGGTAATAAGCCATTTCCTCAGTTCCCACCATCGACGTCTGGAAAGCTCATCCGCGTCCTTCGGGAGGTGAAGCATCTTTTGGCAGACTTACAAAGGTGATTATATTCACTAAGGGTTTTTTGGTGTGGTTTATATAAAGGCATACAGCATTGCCGACAGTGTGCTGCAGATGCTCTCCGAGCCATCTCCCGCGGGCGCTTTGAAGTTGCGGCCGAGGAGCCGTTCGTGGATTTTTGGGTGCTCGGGGCACCTTTTCGCAAGGCTTCCCTTGGGTCCCGCTGCTCCTTCTTCTCTTCAATGGACTTACCGCACACCACGGACACTCTGGACGGTGAAGACAGCAGGATCGGAGATCAAAGCATCACCAGCTGCACTCTTCAGTTTCGTCCGGATCAATTTCGCTGAGAAAACAAAGAGCAGGTGTGGCTGGGGGAGGGCAGTGGGCCCAGGTAACACAAACTAAACTAACTGTTAGTTTTTAGTTAGGGCTAAAATGAACTGATTTAAAGAGCCAGGGGAGTTTAAACAGTTTAAGAGGGTAGATTGGGGGAGAAAACACTAAGAATGGGAGCAGATGGCCATGGATAGAGTTGAACAGCAAGGGAGCTTCCTAGGGAGCTTACAGCCCAGGAGCCATCTTGCACATCAGGTGGCAGGACTATAGTACTATGATATAGTACTAAACCAATCACGTTATTTACCATGTTTTCAGCTTTTTTTTTTATTCGTTTGGGGGATGTGGGTGTTGGTAGCTAGGTCAGCATTTATTGCCCATCCCTAATTGTCCTCGAGAGGGTGGTGGTGGGCTGCCTTCTTGAACCGCTGCAGTCCATGAGATGTTCCTACACCAACGGTGCTGTTAGAAAGGAGAGTTCCAGGATTTTGACCCAGCGACTGAAGGAATAGCAATATAGTTCCACGTTAGGATGGTGTGTGGCTTGGAGGGGAACTTGCAGGTGGTGGCGTTCCCATGCACCTGCTGCCCTTGTCCTTCTAGGTGGTACTGGTCACAGGTTTGGAAGGTGCTGTCAAAGGAGCCTTGGGGAGTTGCTGCAGTGCATCTTGTATATGGTACACATTGTTGCCACTGTGAGTCAGTGGTGTAGGGAGTGGATCAGGTGCCAATCAAGCAGACTGCTTTGTCTGGATGGTGTTGAGCTTCTTGTGTTGTTGGAGCTGCACCCATCCAGGCAAGTGGAGAGTATTCCATCACACTTCTGACTTGTGCCTTGTAGATGGTGGACAGGCATTGGGAGACAGGAGGTGAGTTACTTGCCTCAGAATTCCCAGCCTCTGTGGCTGGTCCAGTTCAGTTTCGGTTCAATGGTGACCCCCAGGATATTGATAGTTAGGGATTCAGTGATGGTAATGCCATTGAACATCAAGGGGAGATGGTTAGATTCTCTCTTGTTGGAGATGGTCATTGCCTGGCACTTAAGTGGCAAGTAACATTTGCGCCACACATCAGTCCAAGCCTGGTCTTGCAGCATATCTACACAGACTGCTTCAGTATCTGGAGGCATTGCGAATGGTGCTCAACATTGTGCAATCATCAGCGAACATCCCCATTTCTGACCTTATGATGAAGGGATGGTCATTGATGAAGCTGCTGAAGATGGTTGGGGCTAGGACACTACCCGGAGGAACTCCTGCAGTGATGTCCTGGGACTGAGATGATGGACCTCCAACCACAACCATCTTCCTTTGTGCTAGGTATGACTCTAAACAATGGAGAGTTTTCCCTTTGATTTCCAATTCCTTCAGTTTTGCTAGGGCTCCTTGATGCCAAACTTAGTCAAATGCTGCCTTGATGTCAAGGGCAGTAACTCTCACCTCACCTCTGGAGTTCAGCTCTTTTGTCCATGTTTAAACCAAGGCTGTATGATGTCAGGAGCTGAGTGGCCCTGGCGGAACCCAAACTGAGCATCAGTAAGCAGGTTATTGCTGAGCAAGTGCCACTTGATAGCACTGTTGACGACCCCTTCCATCACTTTGCTGATGACCGGGAGTAGACTGATAGGGCGGTAATTGGCCAGGTCGGATTTGTCCTGCTTTTTGTACACAGGAAGTACCTGGGCAATTTTCCACATTGGCAGTTAGCAGCCAGTGTCGTAGCAATAGTAGAACAGTTTAGCACAAGTCTTCAGTGCTAATGCCGGAATGTTCTCAGGGCCCATAGCCTTTGCAGTATCTAGTGCCTTCAGCTGTTTCTTGATTTCATGTGGAATGAATCAGATTGGCATCGGTGATGCTGGGGACCTCAGGAGGAGGCTGAGATGGATCAGCCACATGGCACTTCGGACTGAAGATGGATGCAAATCTTTCAGCCTTGTCTTTTACACTGATGTGCTGGGCTCTCCCATCATTTAGGATGTGGATGTTTGTGCAGCCTTCTCCTCCTGTCAGTTGTTAATTGTCCGCCACCATTCACGACTGGATGTGGCAGGACTTCAGAGCTTAGATCTGATCCATTGGTTGTGGGATCACTTAGCCCAGTCTATTGCATGGTGCTTCCACTGTTTGGCTGCAATGATGTACTTTCTGCGACTGGACAACGTCTTTTAAAAGCTGCAATAGGACCATAAAATAACACAAAGCACTAGAAATTGCATGGTACTGCTACCTAATATTGGCAATTCACTTTTCTACTCACCATTTGTGTAACTAAAAGAATTATGTAACATTTTTTTGAGTTCAACATTATTTTTGAAATGTCCCAGTCAGTAATGCTACAAGGTGGTGGAATACTGTACTTTTTTTTTTTTATTAGTAGTGCCAGTGCCAAATGAAGACCATTAGTTTCCCCACAAGCAGGGAGGAAAAGTGGAAGGAGAATTACCCTGAGGTACTCTCTAACAGCCCAGTTACAGTGCAGCACTATCAGAGGTTTGGACACAGAGGATGTGTGGAGTCGAAAAGTAATGAAAAGGAAAGAAAATTAAAAGATTTATAAAAAGTAATCTAAAACAACAAAAAGTTTAAAAAAAGAAATACACCTGTATCTCAGGGACAGATAGAATTAATTCAAAAATACTGATCATTATCCACTTACCCTGAGAAAGTGTCCCATACAATAACTAGACTCTCTGGGCTTTGGTCTGCTGTTGCCACCCATCTCCTATTTCCACTCACAGCTATGCATGAAATCGGACTACAGTGACCCTGGAGAACAAATTACATTTCGTTACACAAGAGGTAAAGAACTCGGTTAAAAAATAAAGTGCTTTAGGTTTACTATCCTACTCAAGTTCACTAATTTTTTTAAGACATTCATGAGATACGGGTGTTGCTGGCAAGCCAGTATTTATTGCCCATCCCGATACAACCAAGTGATAAGCAAGGACATTTCAGAGGGCAGTTAAGAGTCTAAAACATTGCTGTGGGCCCGGAGTCACATATCAACCAGACCAGGTAAGGATGGCAGATTTCTCCCCTACGGGACATTAGTAAACCAGATGGGTTTTTATGACAATCCATTGGTTTCATTTTTATTCCAGATTTATTTAATTAACTGAGTTTAAAATTCCCCAGCTGCTGTGGTAGGAAGTGAATTCAAGTCTCCAGGCCTCTGGATTACTAACCACTATGGTACCATACCAATTATTGTTAATGTATAATGACGTACAAAATAATGTGGTATCCATTATTCATATCAATACTGTAGTTGAAATTACCCAAGCATCGAACATCATTACCATCTTAACTTTGCATCATAAAATATTATTGTAAAAAATAGTGAGGGTAGGATCACTCTAATTGTGGAGGGTGAAGATAAGGCATAGATATTAAATAAATATTTTTAATGGATTTTTACAAGTGACAATAAGTGTACTGGAGGAGGAACAACTAAGAACAAGATATAGAAAAGTATTTTTTTCTGCTAAAATTTTAGCAGAACTTATGGTGGTTACGTCATTGGGCCCAGTTAGCATGTACCCTATGCTGCAGAAAGAAGGCAGAGAAGAGATAGCAGAGTCTCTGGCCACCTTTTATTTAAATCCTCTAAATATGAAAATTGCACTGTGGGTTTGGAGAATAGCCTAAGTTGTACTCTTATTGAAGAAGGGAGAGAAGGACAAACTAGGTAACTATAGAACAATAAGTCCAAAAAGGCAAACTCTTAAGGCTAAATTTTATGGGCCCCCTCAGGACAGGAACAGAGGTGGGGGGGGGCGTAAAATTGCACCAGATACTGCCTTTTTGACGCCTTCCAATTTTGTCCAGGGTAGGGAAGGCCAAGGGCGGCCTTCCCACCGCAGGCCAACTGAGGCCCTTAAGTGACCAAATTATTGGCCACTTAAAAGGCCTCTTCCCGCCTCCACCTCAATTTAATGGAAGGCACAGTGGCCTGCCTCTGCAGGGAGAAGAGTCAGTAGAAGAGACATTTCTGACTCGAAACTCAACTCTGTTTCTCTCTTCACAGATGCTGCCAAACCTGTGGACTATTTCTAGCATTGTCTGTTTTTGTTTCAGATTTCCAGCATCCGCAGTATTTTGCTTTTGTTATACTGAATGTTACCTACCTGTAAGAGGTGCTGTCGAGTAATTGAAAAGTTATTCATAACTGCAGTGTGTGATGAAGCATAAAGGATCAGCCTCCGGTTATCAATATGCAAAGCAAACACTGGAGTATCCCGGTTTATTCCAAAGGACCACACTAAGTTCTGTTAAAAGAAAGCAAGGCTGTTCGATCTTTATACGTCTATAGATAAATGATTTGTATGCCTTCCAGATATTAAATCATTATGTTGTACAACAGTTAATATTGTAAGATTATTAGGTTACTAAAAAGTTACTAACCAGAATACTAATTGTTAAACTCCAGCTATTATAAACTGCATTTGATTGCCAGCTTGGGTTTACAGCCATGGTTACCCAGATGATGATTTCCCTGTCTCAGGTGGGCTACATCCAATAGGAAATTGACTCAAGACAATCTCACGTACCTCTCACTGGCTTTTTAAAGAGCAGTATAAACAAAGTTTTGGACAGAACTGTCTGCCCTCTTGACGGGGCAATAGTGCATGACATAGGAGGGAAAATTTAAAAGGGGGAGGAGAAAAATATTAAATTAGGGAAAAAGAAGATAGACAATATTCTTTCCTGTTGAATAAATTAATTTCAGATGGTGGTACTAACAAAAGCATTTCTTACCAAAGAATTTTGTTTCATGTAGGAGTTTTCTTCAAACACAGTGTCACACACAGCAGTTTGAACCAAAGAGGACTCTGGTTCACGTTCTGCTATAAAAACATCTGCTTCAGTTGCTGATGCACAGCTGCATATATCCTGACTTAATGCATTCTCAATGCAAAATGCAGCATCAGGGTGTAACCTTGCCGGAGCTGAGCCAATGCGCATTTGTCCGTCTACTTCACAACTAACCGTTCCTCGGCCATCCTTCATTAGATGCAAAAAAAAACAAAATTAATGGTCTACACTCAACTGTTTTGTACAGGGTATCATGATCGGTTCGAACTGTTAAAATTTTCTATGGAATAGATCATTTTTGAACTATACAAATGTTTGAAAATAATTACAAACCAGACTCAAACACTATCAAAAATTTCAAATACCCTGATATTATCAATATGATTCATCAAAACAACATCTAACATTATTATTGATTACAATATGAAACTTTAACTTGAATAAACATATCATTGAAAATGCAGTATCAAAAAAAAACTGTGCATATATACATTCTAGATGATTAGAAGGGAATATTGCATCTGTTACAAGCTGGCAAGGTTTGTATTGTTCTGAAGTAGTCCAAATGCCTATTTAATAGAGTGACCATACTTTCCTGTTTTCTCGGGACAGTCTCCAAATGAATTGTCCCCAGGCACAAAATATCGCCAGAAAAATCCCAGTTCACAAAATCTGTTCATGAACAATGTTCCCTCTAAATTTTCTGTGTTCTGGGCAGGGTAAAAACTCCTCTGAGCACTACAATTTGTCCATTGGCAGGTTACATTTTACAAGTCACTGAACTTACACAAAATTGTGAGAGGCCCATTTATTTCAATGCGCGGTACATTCCAGATTGCTGCATGGCCGTGCATGCACAACCA